>NC_143048.1:46387500-46450000 GCF_057628025.1 Oncorhynchus mykiss | reverse complement strand
GGCTATATACAGGGTATTACGGTACAGAGTCAATGTGGAGACTATATACAGGGGGTACCGGTACAGAGTCAATGTGGAGGCTATATACAGGGTATTACGGTACAGAGTCAATGTGGAGGCTATATACAGGGTATTACGGTACAGAGTCAATGTGGAGGCTATATACAGGGTATTACGGTACAGAGTCAATGTGGAGGCTATATACAGGGGATACCGGTACAGAGTCAATGTGGAGGCTATATACAGGGGGTACCGGTACAGAGTCAGTGTGGAGGCTATATACAGGGTATTACGGTACAGAGTCAATGTGGAGGCTATATACAGGGTATTACGGTACAGAGTCAATGTGGAGGCTATATACAGGGTATTACGGTACAGAGTCAATGTGGAGACTATATACAGGGGGTACCGGTACAGAGTCAATGTGGAGGCTATATACAGGGGGTACCGGTACAGAGTCAATGTGGAGGCTGTATACAGGGGGCACCGGTACAGAGTCAGTGTGGAAGCTATATACAGGGAGTACCGGTACAGAGTCAGTGTGGAAGCTATATACAGGGAGTACCGATACCGAGTCAATGTGGAGACTATATACAGGGGGTACCGGTACAGAGTCAATGTGGAGGCTATATACAGGGGGTACCGGTACAGAGTCAATGTGGAGGCTATATACAGGGGGCACCGGTACAGAGTCAGTGTGGAAGCTATATACAGGGGGCACCGGTACAGAGTCAGTGTGGAAGCTATATACAGGGGGCACCGGTACAGAGTCAGTGTGGAAGCTATATACAGGGGGCACCGGTACAGAGTCAGTGTGCGGGGATACAGGTTAGTCAAGGTAATTTGTACATGTAGGTGGGGGTAAAGTGACTATGCATAGATAATTAACAGCATGTAGCTGCAATGTACAAAACAAATGGAGGGGCGGGGTCAGTCCGTTGGTCATTTAATTCGTTTTTCATCAGTCTAATGGCTTAGGGGTAGAAGCTGTTAAGGAGCCTTTTGGTCCGAGACTTGTCGCTCCGGTACCGCTTTCCATGCGGGAGCAGAGAAAGCAGTCTACGACTGGGGTGGCTGGAGTCTTTGACAATTTTCTGGGCTTTCCTCTGACAAGGAACTTGAAACTCTCAACCCGCTCCACTACAGCCCAGTCGATGTTAATGGGGGGCGCCTTTTCCTTGAGTCCACGATCAATTATTTTGTCTTGCTCATATTGAGGGAGAGGTTGTTGTCCTGGAACCAAATCAAATCAAATGTACTTATTAAGCCCTTCTTACATCAGCTGATGTCACAAAGTGCTGTACAGAAACCCGGCCTAAAACCTAAAAACAGCAAACAATGCAGGTGTAGAAGCACGGTGGCTAGGAAAAACTCAGTAGAAAGGTCAAAACCTAGGAAGAAACCTAGAGAGGAACCAGGCTATGAGGGGTTGCCAGTCCTCTTCTGGCTGTGCCGGGTGGAGATTATAACAGAACATGGCCAAGATGTTCAAATGTTCATACATTGGGGCAAAAAAAGTATTTAGTCAGCCACCAATTGTGCAAATTCTCCCAAATTCATAAAAAATCCTACAATGTGTTTTCTGGATTTTTTTTTCTCATTTTGTCTGTCATAGTTGAAGTGTACCTATGATGAAATGGTCATGATGTATATGACCATTATTATTTGACCAGCAGCAATCACAGTGGTTGTAGAGGGTGCAACAGGTCAGCACCTCAGGAGTAAATGTCTGTTTGGCTTTTCATAACCAATCATTGAGAGTATCTCTACCGCTCCTGCTGTCTCTAGAGAGTTGAAAACAGCAGGTTTGGGACAGGTAGCACGTCCGGTGAACAGGTCAGGGTTCCATAGCCGCAGGCAGAGGGGTTGAAACTGGCGCAGCAGCACGGCCAGGACTCTGACCTCCTCCCTGTAGGCTGTGTGTAGCGGTTTGGAAAGCTTTTTTCCCTTGGTCACATACAGCTGATGTGTTGTGCATTAAAGTCCACACAAGAGAAGGTGAAGAGGTGGAGAGTGCATAGATGTGAGAAGGAATACAACGTGGCTGCTATGAAACTGTGAAATGTGTTTGCGTGTGATCAGGGGTTTATTCATTCTGCCGATTATTTTCGAAAAAACGTTTCTTAAACAGAAGCGAACGGGAAACAAAATGTAGATAAAAATACATGAATTTGTCCAATAGAAACTCTCGTTTGCCACTGTCGGACTAATGATTATACCCTAGATCACCTCGATGCAGGCAAGAGAGTGCAAGATGGTATTGAATGTCGCTGTCTGTCATCTCCAATTTGTCTCTCGACCTGCGTGCACCTACGTTGTAATCTTTCATTCATAGGTTGTCGCAACCTCATGATGAGTGTAGTATCATTTAGAAGAAACTAAAACTATCACCGTTATATTGAACTGTATTCAATATGCTGTAATAGAAATAAGGCCATGTTCCCAAAACAAACAAAAAATCTCTCATCTGAATTGGCATCAACCGTCACTGGCGTGTCTGTATGGTGTGTGTGTACTCACCAGCACCCCTCCACTCTCTCCAGTCCCGTGTCTCTCACCCCTCCACTCTCTCCAGTCCTGTGTCTCTCAACCCTCCACTCTCTCCAGTCCTGTGTCTCTCAACCCTCCACTCTCTCCAGTCCTGTGTCTCTCACCCCTCCACTCTCTCCAGTCCTGTGTCTCTCACCCCTTCATTCTCTCCAGTCCTGTGTCTCTCACCCCTCCACTCTCTCCAGTCCTGTGTCTCTAACCCCTCCACTCTCTCCAGTCCTGTGTCTCTCACCCCTCCACTCTCTCCAGTCCTGTGTCTCTCACCCCTCCACTCTCTCCAGTCCTGTGTCTCTCACCCCTCCACTCTCTCCAGTCCTGTGTCTCTCACCCCTTCATTCTCTCCAGTCCTGTGTCTCTCACCCCTCCACTCTCTCCAGTCCTGTGTCTCTCACCCCTCCACTCTCTCCAGTCCTGTGTCTCTCAACCCTCCACTCTCTCCAGTCCTGTGTCTCTCACCCCTCCACTCTCTCCAGTCCTGTGTCTCTCACCCCTTCATTCTCTCCAGTCCTGTGTCTCTCACCCCTCCACTCTCTCCAGTCCTGTGTCTCTCACCCCTCCACTCTCTCCAGTCCTGTGTCTCTCACCCCTCCACTCTCTCCAGTCCTGTGTCTCTCACCCCTCCACTCTCTCCAGTCCTGTGTCTCTCAACCCTCCACTCTCTCCAGTCCTGTGTCTCTCACCCCTCCACTCTCTCCAGTCCTGTGTCTCTCACCCCTTCACTCTCTCCAGTCCTGTGTCTCTCACCCCTCCACTCTCTCCAGTCCTGTGTCTCTCACCCCTCCACTCTCTCCAGTCCTGTGTCTCTCACCCCTCCACTCTCTCCAGTCCTGTGTCTCTCACCCCTTCATTCTCTCCAGTCCTGTGTCTCTCACCCCTCCACTCTCTCCAGTCCTGTGTCTCTCACCCCTCCACTCTCTCCAGTCCTGTGTCTCTCACCCCTCCACTCTCTCCAGTCCTGTGTCTCTCACCCCTTCATTCTCTCCAGTCCTGTGTCTCTCACCCCTTCATTCTCTCCAGTCCTGTGTCTCTCACCCCTCCACTCTCTCCAGTCCTGTGTCTCTCACCCCTTCATTCTCTCCAGTCCTGTGTCTCTCACCCCTCCACTCTCTCCAGTCCTGTGTCTCTCACCCCTCCACTCTCTCCAGTCCTGTGTCTCTCACCCCTCTCTGACTCTTTGAGGCATCAGACGATATTTGTTCACCACCGCAGCTATCCACAGCTTCTCAAATACAGAACATCTAATACTTGGATTTAAAAAAAAAAAATCATTATATCTGTATATAAAATATTACCTGAACCAAGAGGGAGGCTAAACAGTATTTAGGTCTCAGGCAGAGTAGAGTCAGGCAGGAGTCCCAATCTGTGTTCCAAATGGAACCCTTTCCCTTATTAAAGCGCACTTGTTTTTGACCAGTGCCCTGTCAAATGTAGTGCCCTACGTAGGGAATAGGGTGCTATTTGAGATGCAGGCCTAATCTTCACTCCACACACTACCTCGTCCTTATTATAACCGGGATGCGATATCATTTAGAGAAAATAACAGTCGTTCTTTCACACTTCTAATTTCATTTTAGCTCCATGATTCTTCTGGCTCCACAAATTGCTTTTTCCTTCCTGTTTTCTACCGATAGCTGCATTCTGGGCTGAGGTCTGGCAGGACACGATTAGGTTCCGATTTACAGGCTAAGACTGTATCCCAAATGGCACACTATTCCATACTGTATAGCCGTATGGGCCCTGGTCAAAAGTAGCAAAATACATAGGGAATAGGGTGCCATTTTGGAAGTTGTCAAATCTGGGTCTCCACGCTATGCTATCTGCCTTCCCCTCTAAACAGCAGAGGCTTGGTTTGGGGCAACAAAGAGCTGATGTAGTGGGTAGGACGTTTCCCATTGTGTCTAGATGGACAAAGAGAGGTAATTGTTCCACATTGCATTATGGATTACTGTATAGTCAGCAATACAACAAGGTTAATATACCAAAACAATGCATGTATTGATTAAACAAGCACAATACTTAATACAATAGGCTTCCAGGTGAATGAATTACCACTGGAACATTTACTAAAAAAGAACCAATATAATATACTAGACTTCACATTCTTGCTTCCTCTGTCCTTCCCTCCTCTCCCCCAATGTGCTTTGAGAGGGAGGTGAGGAACAAAAGAAACAAGGAAGAATGTCAATTGTAATTTCCTTCATTCTGCACACCCTCTCTCCTCGCCTGCTTCTCAAATCCCATTGGATAAGAAGGTGCGAGGGGAGGGACATCTGACCTTTCATTCAATGGGTTTTGAGAAGGAGATGAGGAGGGAGGATGCAAAGTATTAAAAAAAACATTTGACAATGCCAAACTGAGCTATCATAATACCCATGGCCTGTCCAGAACCAATCCCTAGTCCCTACTGTCCAGAACCAACCCCTAGCCCCTGCTGTCCAGAACCAACCTCTAGCCCCTACTGTCCAGAACCAACCCCTAGCCCCTACTGTCCAGAACCAACCCCTAGCCCCTACTGTCCAGAACCAACCCCTAGCCCCTACCTTCCAGAACCAACCCCTAGCCCCTACTGTCCAGAACCAACCCCCAGCCCCTACTGTCCAGAACCAACCCCTAGCCCCTACTGACCAGAACCAACCCCTAGCCCCTACTGTCCAGAACCAACCTCTAGCCCCTACTGTCCAGAACCAACCCCTAGCCCCTACTGTCCAGAACCAACCCCTAGCCCCTACTGTCCAGAACCAACCCCTAGCCCCTACTGTCCAGAACCAACCCCTAGCCCCTACTGTCCAGAACCAACCCCTAGCCCCTACTGTCCAGAACCAACCTCCAGCCCCTACTGTCCAGAACCAACCCCTAGTCCTTACTGTCCAGAACCAACCCCTAGCCCCTACTGTCCAGAACCAACCCCTAGCCCCTACTGTCCAGAACCAACCCCTAGCCCCTACTGTCCAGAACCAACCCCCAGCACCTACTGTCTAGAACCAACCCCCAGCCCTTACTGTCCAGAAACAACCCCTAGCCCCTACTGTCCAGAACCAACCCCTAGCCCCTACTGTCCAGAACCAACCCCCAGCCCCTACTGTCCAGAACCAACCCCTAGCCCCTACTGTCCAGAACCAACCCCTAGCCCCTACTGTCCAGAACCAACCCCTAGCCCCTACTGTCCAGAACCAACCCCTAGCCCCTACTGTCCAGAACCAACCCCTAGCCCCTACTGTCCAGAACCAACCCCTAGCCCCTACTGTCCAGAACCAACCCCTAGCCCCTACTGTCCAGAACCAACCTCTAGCCCCTACTGTCCAGAGTCTAGACACTGAGAGGGACTGATGACAGTGACTGACTGAGCTACTATAATACCCATGGCCTGTCCAGAACCAACCCCTAGCCCCTACCGTCCAGAGTCTAGACACTGAGAGGGACTGATGACAGTGACTGACTGAGCTACTATAATACCCATGGCCTGTCCAGAACCAACCCCTAGCCCCTACCGTCCAGAGTCTAGACACTGAGAGGGACTGATGACAGTGACTGACTGAGCTACTATAATACCCGTGGCCTGTCCAGAAACAACCCCCAGCCCTACTGCCCAGAGTCTAGACACTTGTGGAGATCTGAGAGGGATTGATCGGTGGTGACATGATGAGACCTCCACTCTAATAGATCTGAGAGAATTGGTCAGGTGTAAAGGAATCACTGTCAAAATTCCACCTGACCAATTGTCTCAGATCTCCACAAAGTGACTAATGGCTAGCGGTTGCTTCTAGACAGGACCTACAGCACCACACTTGAGCCATGGGTTGGATGTTTCATTCCATTGCTATACACACACACACACAGATTTGCACAGGTGTAACCTGGACACAACCACGACACCCCATCAGGCTGATCAGACCGGTCTGCGTAGCTGGAGACACCCACTACACCCTATCAGGCTGATCAGACCGGTCTGGGTAGCTGGACACACCCACTTCACCCTATCAGGCTGATCAGACCGGTCTGTGTAGCTGGACACACCCACTTCACCCTATCAGGCTGATCAGACCGGTCTGGGTAGCTGGACACACCCACTTCACCCTATCAGGCTGATCAGACCAGTCTGGGTAGCTGGACACACCCACTTCACCCTATCAGGCTGATCAGACCAGTCTGGGTAGCTGGAGACCTGCTGGAAACAGCGAAAGGATATATTTACCAATCACACCCTTGCTTGAGATGTGTAACCACTGACTAACTATAGCTAGGGCATATCTCTAGTCTAGCAATATTTACTGTTGTTTTTTATGTATCGCTAGGTAGTTAGGATATATCAGTCAGCTAACCATTTACAGTAACAGCAGTTCATTAATAAGTCAATACACACTAAGTCTCGTGCAGACATTTTGAAATCGTACCTTATCTTGGCTCTGTGCACGGTATGGGCAGCTATTAATCAATTAAGTACTAGATAGCAGACTCACAGATTCATAGAATGGCGTTAGAAGGGTGACCTCCTACTTTGATAGGACAGGAAGTGTTGGCTGTGCACTTGACCAGGCATTCCACATTTAACCCCACCCACATCTGAACACTGAACTATCAAGTTGTTTTTGGTTTTGTATGCAAAAAAAAAAACGAAGAAGAAGAAAAACAAGCAATTTAAAAAAATATATATATATTTTCTATTCAAAAACGAACAAGCCATTTTCCCGATTGCTCTGTTTTAACTCAGAAAACAAGCTTTCGAAAGGTACACGGACCTTGATCTTACCTCAGGAATCTAGATGTAATGTTGTCCATGAAGTAGGCTAAGTATCTTGACCTCCGTGACAACATAGAAACCAAAATGTTCTGTCAAATCCTCCAGATCAACATGAATTCCCTTACTGGCTGTTAAATCACGTGTATCATCACACGAGCTCTTTATTACAATCCCATTGCAGTTCAGGAAATCATATCCTGAATCAGTTGACGTTGGGGGATAATGTCCCCACGTAACTAAACAGCTAGACAGCAAACGTGCGTCAAACAACTGTTATGTATAGTTATAATTATTGAAGAACACCGATAATGACAGTGTCTATTTTTGTTTTTATCAATGATATTAAAGTAACTCTTTCTGTTTGAAATTTTTAATTTTTTTTTGCAATCATATATATTATTTTATAATATGTTTGCCTGTGAAAACTGTTTTCACACCGGCAATGCCAAATCTTATGCGGTTCCAGTATACTTCCCAGATCGCCATACCAAAAAAGGTATGACAGCAAATATCCAGGAATTTCACAGGATCAAGGCCAATGGGAAATTCAATTGTTAAATGCTTTGTATATAGTTATATTTTACCTTTATTTAACCAGGCAAGTCAGTTAAGAACAAATTCTTATTTTCAATGACGGCCTAGGAACAGTGGGTTAACTGCCTGTTCAGGGGCAGAACGACAGATTTGTACCTTGTAGGCTCAGGGATTTGAACTTGCAACCTTGCGGTTACTAGTCCAACACCCTAACCACTAGGCTACCCTGCCGCCCCAATATTAATATATGATATAACAACAAACAGCATTATCATAAATTTACGGAAAGAAAGTGAAAGTGTTTGTCACACGACTCCATGCATGAGAAAAGGTTTAAACATGGGTTTGAATATCTATGTTCTACCTTCATATGAATCTATATCTATGTTATCCCTTTATATGAATCTATATCTATGTTCTACCTTCATATGAATCTATATCTATGTTCTCCCTTTATATGAATCTATATCTATGTTCTACCTTTATATGAATCTATATCTATGTTCTACCTTCATATTGAATATATATCTATGTTCTACCTTCATATGAATCTATATCTATGTTCTCCCTTTATATGAATCTATATCTATGTTCTACCTTTATATGAATCTATATCTATGTTCTACCTTCATATTGAATCTATATCTATGTTCTACCTTCATATGAATCTATATCTATGTTCTCCCTTTATATGAATCTATATCTATGTTCTACCTTCATATTGAATGTATATCTATGTTCTCCCTTTATTTCTTTATCTATTCACATGACAAAAAAAAGGCAAATTATGAATCATTACTTTGCTCCAAACAGATGTCCCCTACATTAAATGCTGACTGGTACACTAGTTTATAGAAAGGCTCTTATTCAGAATGCAGTTTTCTTTAGCATTAGTACTGAGTCTTATTAGTACGTGGGTTGTTGGACTCAATCTATTACCTTTTGCCCACAATTTAAAGGCAGAGGAAAGAGACAGAGAAGGGGGAGAAAGAGAGGAGAAAGGGGGAGAAAGGGAGGATAAAGAGAGAGAAAGAGAGGAGAAAGAGAGAGAAAGGGAGGAGAAAGGGGGAGAAAGGGAGGAGAGAGAGAAAGAGGGGAGAAAGAGAGAGAAAGGGAGGAGAAAGAGAGAGAAAGAGAGGAGAAAGGGAGGAGAAAGGGGGAGAAAGGGGGAGAAAGGGAGGAGAAAGAGAGAGAAAGGGAGAGAAAGGGAGGAGAGAGAGAGAGGAGGAGAGAGAGAGAGAGAGAGAGAGAGAGAGAGAGAGAGAGAGAGAGAGAGAAAGGGAGGAGAAAGAGAGAGAAAGGGAGGAGAGAGAGCGAGAGAGAGAGAGAGAGAAAGGGAGGAGAAAGAGAGAGAAAGGGAGGAGAGAGAGAGAGAGAGAGAGAGAGAGATAGAGAGAGAGAGAGAGAGAGAGAGAGAGAGAGAGAGAAAAGATAGATGATTTTAATTTTGAGACAGACTGGTTGTGATGTGCCAGCTAACTGCTGGCATTTCATGTGGCCTACGTGCGCTGTGAGCTACTTGTTCCGTACGTGTGCGTCATCTAAATCAGAAAGTCTCATACCACAGCCTCCTCCATTAATCACCCAGACACACTGGGCAGACACAGACAGAGACGCAGACGGAGACATAGACACAACCCACCAGGAACGGCTGCTCCCTGCTACAAATTTTCAATAAAGACCTAGCCTCGGTCCTAAATGGCAGCCTATTCACTATTTAGTGCACTACTTTTGACCAGAACCAATATAACTTAATATGGAATAGGGTGCCATTTCGGAAGCACACTCAGACCCAGACACAACCAGCAGGAACTACTGCTCCTGCTACAAATCTTTAACAAAGACCAAGTGTCACATTGACTCCTCAGAGCCAGAATGTGACATTAAAGAGACATTAAGACTAAAATCATTGAAGGATTCTATTCAATTGAAATGAAGAAAAATGTCTCTTTTTATAACATTGTAAAGTCATCAAAAAAAGTAATGTCCCTTTTTCAGGACCTTGTCTTTCAAAGATAATTCATAAAAATAACTTCACACTATCTTCATTGTAAAGGGTTTAAACACTGTTTCCCATGCTTGCTCAATGACCCATAAACATTTAATGAACATGCACCTGTGGAACGGTCGTTAAGACACTAACAGCTTACAGACGGTAGGAAATTAAGGTCACAGTTATGAAAACGTAGGACACTAAAGAGGCCTTTCTACTGACTCTGAAAAACACCAAAAGAAAGATGCCCAGGGTCCCTGCTCATCTGTGTGAACGTGCCTTAAGCATGCTGCAAGGAGGCATGAGGACAGCAGATGCGACCAGGGCAATGAATTGCAATGTCCGCACTGTGAGACGCTTAAGATGGCGCTACAGGGAGACAGGACGGACAGCTGATCGTCCTTGCAGTGGCAGACCACGTGTAACAACACCTGAACAGGATCGGTACATCTGAACAGCACACCTGCGGGACAGGTACAGGATGGCAACAACAACTGCCCGAGTTACACCAGGAACACACAATCCCTCCATCAGTGCTCAGACTGTCCGCAATAGGCTGATAGAGGCTGGACTGAGGGCTTGTAGGCCTGTTGTAAGGCAGGTCCTCACCAGACATCACCGTCAACAACGTCGCCTATGGGCACAAACCCACCGTTGCTGGAACAGACGGGACTGGAAAAAAGTGCTCTTCACTGATGAGTCGCGGTGTTGTCTCACCAGGGGTGATGGTCGGATTTGCGTTTATCGTCAAAGGAATGAGTGTTATGCCGATGCCTGTACTCTGGAGCAGGATTGATTTGAAGGTGGAGGGACCGTCATGGTCTGGGGCGGTGTGTCACAGCATCATCGGACTGAGCTTGTTGTCATTGCAGGCAATCTCAACGATGTGGATTACAGGGAAGACATCCTCCTCCCTCATGTGGTACCCTTCCTGCAGGCTCATCCTGACATGACCCTCCAGCATGACCACCAGCCATACTGCTCGTTCTGTGCGTGATTTCCTGCAAGACAGGAATGTCAGTGTTCTGCCATGGCCAGCGAAGAGCCCGGATCTCAATCCCACTGAGCACGTATGGGACCTGTTGGATCGGAAAATGAGGGCTAGGGCCATTCCCCCCCATAAATGTCTGGGAACTTGCAGGTGCCTTGGTGGAAGAGTGGGGTAACATCCAAGAACCAGCCAAACTAGTGCAATCCATGAGAAGGAGATGCACTGCAGTACTTAATGCAGCTGGTGGCCACACCAGATACTGACTTTTACTTTTGATTTTGAACCCCCCCCCCCTTTGTTCAGGGACAAATTATTCCATGCTTGTTATGTCCATACAAATATTTTACACATGTTAAGTTTGCTGAAAATAAACGCAGTTGACAGTGGGAGTATGTTTCTTCTTTGCTGAGCTTATATCATTTTTCATTGACTGTGACTTTCACAAGGCTGTGTTTTCCCTTTGAGCTAAAGTCTAGGCATTAAGTCTGAGCTTCAGATCTTAGGCAAAGTAGCCTAGTGGTTAGAGCGTTGGACTAGTAACCAGAAGGTTGCAAGTTCAAACTCCCGAGCTGACAAGGTACAAATCTGTCGTTCTGCCCCTGAACAAGGCAGTTAACCCACTGTTCCTAGGCCGTCATTGAAAATAAGAATTTGTTCATAACTGACTTGCCGAGCTAAATTAAGGTAAAACATCAGGTGAGGATCGTTCACTTTTTTACATTCTACCCTTACCTTGTACTTCCTTGTAACACACTGCCCAAAACTCTCACTGAACCCTCTCTCTGAGACAAACTCTGTGACTTTTCATCTGCAGCAGAGGTTACCATCCCCCACCTCAGCCTGACTTATTCATGAGTGACCGGCTCGATTCGGTCCTATGTGTTATAAAGATTTTTTTTTACATTTTTTACATTGGATAAAAAGTAGATACTCAGAGATAGAAAATAATGCAGTTGAGGAACAAAGTCATTCTGCTTTGAAAGTTGACAACTTGGGGGCCTCCCGGGTGGCGCAGTGTCTAAGAGACTCTGGGTGCCATCAGAGACTCTGGGTTCGCGCCCAGGCTCTGTCATAGCCAGCATGTCCATGTCTCGTCACGCACCAGCAGTGCGCGATGAGTGCGCACTAACCAAGGTTGCCAGGTACATGGTGTTTCCTCTGACACATTGGTGCAGCTGGCTTCCAGGTTGGATGCGCGCTGTGTTAAGAAGCAGTGCGGCTTGGCTTGGTTGGGTTGTGTATCTGAGGACACATTACCTTCAACCTTCGTCTCTCCTGAGCCCGTATGGGAGTTGTAGCAATGAGACAGGATAGTAGCTAATAAAACAATTGGATACCATGAAAAAGGGGTAAAATTAAAAAAAAAAATGAAAGATGACTTTTGAGAAAATGGCCCTTGAATGTTTTGGTACATGTAATGGAGAGCTCTTCTTTGTTTCCTCTTAAGTGTGAACGATGCCTCAGGATGGTAAGTTGGTGGTTGAAGATATCCCTCTAGTGGTGTGGGGGCTGTGTTTTGGCAAAGTGGGGTTATCATCAGATGGGGCCACAGTGTCTTCTGACCCCTCCTGTCTCATCCTCCAGTATTTATGCTGCAGTAGTTCATGTGTCGGGGGGCTAGGGCCAGTCTGTTATATCTGTAGTATTTCTCCTGTCTTATCCGGTGTCCTGTGTGAATTTAAGTATGCTCTCTCTAATTCCCTCTTTCTCTCTTTCTTTCTCTCTCTCGGAGGACCTGAGCCCTAGGACCCTTAGGACTACCTGGCATTATGACTCCTTGCTGTCCCAGTCCACCTGGCCGTGCTGCTGCTCCAGTTTCAACTGTTCTGCCTGCGGCTATGGAACCCTGACCTGTTCACCGGACGTGCTACCTGTCCCAGACCTGCTGTTTCAACTCTCTAGAGACAGAAGGAGCGGTAGAGATACTCTTAATGATCGGTTATGAAAAGCCAACTGACATTTATTCCTGAGGTGCTGACTTGTTGCACCCTCGGCAACTACTGTGATTATTATTATTTGACCCTGCTGGTCATTTATGAACATTTGAACATCTTCTCCATGTTCTGTTATAATCTCCACCCGGCACAGCCAGAAAAGGACTGGCCACTCCTCATAGCCAGGTTCCTCTCTAGGTTTCATCCTAGCTTCTTGGCTTTCTAGGGAGTTTTTCCTAGCCACCGTGCTTCTACACCTGCATTGCTTTCTGTTGGGGTTTTAGGCTGGGTTTCTGTACAGCACTTGGGGATATCAGCTGATGTAAGAAGGGCTATTTAAATACATTTGATTTGATTTAAGTCTTAGCCCCACTCATCTCTTTATTAAGGATATGTGATTCCATTTCTTAAACAGAGTAAGGTTTTTATAAATATTTTATAATTATTAGAATATTCGTACCCAGACACACTTCTAAATTGATGGGTCATGCGAAAGAAATGCTATACCCCCCCCCCCCCCCCCAACCACCACATCTAGCTAAGTAGATGGGTCTCCATGGTGTAGACATGTTCATGAAATACAATAAATGGCCGTAATCACCCCCAGACACACCTGGCAAACTTGATGGGTCATGTAATCATCTGGCGAAGTCTTTTGTTTAGACATATAGCCACCTAGCTAAACAATGAAACCAAATGGCGCTTTCAAGTTAACTGAGAACTTGGACAACTATGAGGTCAAAAGGTTGGAATCCCGAGTTGGATGACTATCCCCTCAAAAAAATCCCAGTCAGAGCTTTTTTTTTTCCAGTGTTCCCAGTTGTTTTGAACACAGTGAACATGGTAATAATCACAACCAATACTACTAGCAATACAAAACTGATTGTCAAAGCTAGCCACCATGCATTAATCTGCAAGTAGCTAAAGCTAACTAATTAGGTTCAATGTTACCTAGCTAGCTAACATTAGGTTATAACTAGCAATGCATATAGCTTCCTGAGATATAAATAATATTACAACACAGACCATACACGTAACATTAGCTAGCGAGCCAGCCAGCTAACGGTAGCTAGCTAACAGTATGCTTTAACTTGGAATGAAAGCAAATTTCTGACAAAATTAGAAACTTATAATATCTGAAAATGTAGCTAGATTGATTCTCTCACCCGTGGATGGATGCTTCTCCCTCTCTGTCACGGTTGCCATGGTTGCCCTTTAGTTTGAAGATGTAATCCAGAGAGATGTGTTTTATACAACAACCTTCTGTGTGTTCTCTTTTCTACTTTCTACTCCCTCCGCATATTTGCAATCAAACGCCAGAATTTTCTCCATCTCCTTAGCTATCATACTCTGCTTCCACCGGGCATTCCACTGATTTCAAAACTCTGTCAACTTCTTCTGTGACAACATCACTGTTTTTTTGTTGTGTTTTTTTATTAAATTTTTTACCCGTTTTTTCTCCCCAATTTCGTGGTATCCAATTGTTTTAGTAGCTACTATCTTGTCTCATCGCTACAACTCCCGTACGGGCTCGGGAGAGACGAAGGTTGAAAGTCATGCGTCCTCCGATACACAACCCGACCAAGCCACACTGCTTCTTAACACAGCGCGCATCCAACCCGGAATCCAGCCGCACCAATGTGTCGGAGGAAACACCGTGCACCTGACAACCTTGGTTAGCACGCACTGCGCCCGGCCCGCCACAGGAGTCGCTGGTGCGCGATGAGACAAGGACATCCCTACCGACCAATCCCTTCCTAACCCGGACGACGCTAGGCCAAGGCCAATTGTGCGTCGCCCCACGGACCTCCCGGTCAAGGCCGGTTACGACAGAGCCTGGGCGCGAACCCAGGGACTCTGATGGCACCCGGGAGGCTGACAACAACACTGTTGATTGCTGTTTTAGAGGACTCCACACTGTCCGTACATCAGGGATATCCTCTTCGTCTGATTCATTTTCAGAGTCGGAGAGAGTCAGCACGGCACGATTGTCCTCTGGAATGTGGAGAGCAGTACAGCAGCAACACTTATTGCAGTTCTTCGTGATATCTTTCAAAAAAGCCGAGGTAGAAAGCATTACTTACACTTCTTCTTCAATGAGGTTAAACAGGCATCGGCATACAATACATGTTGCATTACCGCCACCTACTGGACTGGAGTATAACTCCCTTATATGTTGCTTGAAAATAATAATAATACAGAATATATATCTTCTTTTTTTTTAAATCAACAAATACACATCACCCTACACTCACTAAAAACCCACCACCCTACTCCACTATTTAAATCTCTCTAGTCCTACCTCTTGCCAACAGCCTGAAAGGACGAGACACCACCACTCAACACACCCTGTTACTCTTCTGAAGTCAAGTCTCGTACACCCAAATAACTCTCTGCGGCTGCCACCACAACCTCAATTTTCTGCGACTTACGTTCCATCCCTGCAGTACAGTTGATAACCATTGCTATAAATGCTAAAAATCCAATCTCACTGAAGTATATATATATGACTTGTTGGCCTCTCCCTCTGTACTGGTACATGTCTACTCTGCACACCACTCCTCTCAGGATCCCTTTCAATTGACCCATCTTCCTCTACTTTCTTCACTACCTCAGCATACGACAACTTCTGCTCCACTCTAACCCTGGAAACCTCAGCCTGCCTCTCTCTCACAGGGGACATTTCTGATCCCCTACAATTAACACATACCACTACTTTCCCCAATGCTACACATTCCTTTGTCTCATGCCCTTCTGCACACTTCTCACACCTAGGAACCTCCCACCTACACACTGCTGGCACATAGGAACACCTAGGAACCTCCCTCCTACACACTGCTGCCACATAGGAACACCTAGGAACCTCCCACCTACACACTGCTGCCACATAGGAACACCTAGGAACCTCCCACCTACACACTGCTGCCACATAGGAACACCTAGGAACCTCCCACCTACACACTGCTGCCACATAGGAACACCTAGGAACCTCCCTCCTACACACTGCTGCCACATAGGAACACCTAGGAACCTCCCACCTACACACTGCTGCCACATAGGAACACCTAGGAACCTCCCACCTACACACTGCTGCCACATAGGAACACCTAGGAACCTCCCACCTACACACTGCTGCCACATGCCCATAAGTTTGACACCTGTAACAACGTAATGTATTGGGTACAAAAGCTCACACATGTTAACTTATATATCCTAACGTCACTTTGTCGGGCAAAGACTAACCACCAAAACTCAAAAGAAAAGACGACTTTTCTGTTTGACCACTCACGCCACCCCTGTCTGCGTCGCACCAAACGACGAGAGTCACAAACGCTGGAAATATTCCCCTTCAGTTACAGTTACCCCAGTAATCACTCCTTTCAATGGCGGCCTTTTCTTGAGAGCAAAACAATTCACATCTCTTTTCCACATTAGTTTAACATGGAGCGCATGCTTCCTCTGACCTGCAGAAACACCAGCAATTATCTCCAGGCCACTTCTGCTTACCTTCCCCGATTCCACAGCACCCAACTTTTGTTTTCACCCACCCTGAAACCACAAATGGATCAGCCAAAAGGCAAGGGTACACTTTTTCCAAACATGTCACTGCTGCCGTCACAGAGTCATCTTCATCCTGACCCTCGTGCAAAGCCTTGGGCTCAGAGAACTTCACCACACCTAGCGTGTCCGATACTTCACCCTCACTCACTTCCAGTTCTCTTCCTGTCTTCGATCCGGTGTACAGCTCACACTTTCTACCGTTCTTCTTTAACAAACCATCTCCGTTTTTTCCACAATTTTGAACTGATTCAAGCCCACCCTCCCTCTCTCTCTTCGACTTCCTCCGCCTCTCTTTTGCTATTCCATTCCTTATTATAATACCGCACTTCTCCTGACATACATCTTGTTCTTGCCCTCTCAAGGGACACCATTTTCCTTCCTCCACACAGACTCCAAACGTGCTGTCATGCACCAAAACTCGAAGCGCATTACCTACACATACTGAGCAGCTCATGTTATAGACAGAAGCATGTTACACGGCAGACCAATCAGAACTCATCTCTTGGCATGTTCAGCCCGTTCATCTTACGGCTAGCGGGAAGGTGTCTCCCTTTTGTCACGTTCTGACCTTTATTTCCTTTGTTTTGTCGTTATTTAGTATGGTCAGTGAGTTGGGGTGGGCAGTCTATGTTTGTTTTTCTATGATTTTGGAATTTCTATGTTTCGGCCTAGTATGGTTCTCAATCAGAGGCAGGTGTCGTTAGTTGTCTCTGATTGAGAATCATATTTAGGTAGCCTGGGTTTCATTGTTTGTTTGTGGGTGTTTCCGTGTCAGTGTTTGTCGCCACACGGTACTGTTTCGGTTTGTTCACGTTTATTGTTTTTTTTGTATTCATAGTGTTCAGTTGATGTTTTTAAATAAACAACCATGGACACTTACCACCACCACGCACGGTCCGATCCTTGCTACACCTCTTCAGAGGAAGAAATCAGCCGTTACACCTTTTATAGTGGCTAAACCAAACTCGGCTCGTAATTTAACATTTGTATAAGTATTTACAGATGGACTAGTAGTGACGTGAAAGCCACTTCATACCTCTGTGTTTGGGACCAGGTTGCCAGAGAACGCAGTCAGCATACCTGGTCAGCCATTCACAGGCCCTCTCAGGTTGGGCAACAGAACCCTATTCCTGGCAGTTCTTTAGTTGGACACAAGGGGTGCAGAGAGACAACAGATCAGAACTCTGCACCATCTCAACACAACTCACCACTAGAGCCTGCCTACAAGGACAACAACTCGCCACCATCTCAACACAACTCACCACTAGACCCTGCCTACAAGGACAAGAACTCGCCACCATCTCAACACAACTCACCACTAGACCCTGCCTACAAGGACAAGAACTCGCCACCATCTCAACACAACTCAGCACTAGACCCTTCTTACAAGGACAAGAACTCGCCACCATCTCAACACAACTCACCACTAGACCCTTCCTACAAGGACAAGAACTCGGCACCACCTCAACACAACTCACCACTAGACCCTGCCTACAAGGACAAGAACTCGGCACCACCTCAACACAACTCAACACTAGACCCTTCCTACAAGGACAAGAACTCGGCACCACCTCAACACAACTCAACACTAGACCCTTCCTACAAGGACAAGAACTCGCCACCATCTCAACACAACTCACCACTAGACCCTTCCTACAAGGACAATAACTCGGCACCACCTCAACACAACTCAACACTAGACCCTTCCTACAAGGACAAGAACTCGGCACCAACAGGTGGTACAGCCTCCAGCCTGGACTTCCTAACCGTGTGTGAATGTGTGTGAATGACGATGTGAGTGGACTTTGTTGGGGTTCATGTATATATTTCATGTATACATGTAATAGGCTTAAACAATGTAACTACATGTCTTTTTCCATGCTAGTATGTTGTTACTTCACGCCTGTGTACGAGTCTTGCAACATTATGTGTTCATTTGCCCTCTTGGCAGAGTTATGTGTACTCTTAGCTACTCAGGCTAATCTAGCTAATCTCTACCCATTACCTACAATGGACCAAGATGGTTGCCAGCCCGGCATTGTTTATACACACACCTAAAATGGCCGGTCGATGACATCCGGGTCAATTCCTAGCCACATCCAAAATGGCTGCATGTTTACATCTTAGCATCCTAGCATGATATCGGTAACCATTAGCCCAGTAGCTGTTAACTGTACTGCACGTAGGGTTTAAATAGCTCTCCATACTGACCTATCGCCTGGAGCCTACTAGCCCTGGCCTACTAGCCTAGCGTACGAGCCTCTATTGTACGGTATATACTATTACCCACAGCTAGCATGTCAGCTTCTCTTGTATTTGTAGTTAACCACGTGAGCTGCTAACTGTATCCTGTGTATACCCTATATGCTATGCTAGCTCACCATTAATACTATGTAGCATTCCAGCCTACTAGCATAGCTATTCCTTTAGCTACTACCATTGTGTGCTATCTTAGCTTACTACTGTTAGCTGGTATGTGCAATTTCCTGCCACTATTGTATACATTGCTAATGTTTATATTAATTATTAATGCTGTGTAATACATGTTTTTGTATTTCTCTGTTTTTACTACAGGAAACCACTATCACTTTCACCCAGTCTACTTCCTGCTTGCTGTATGTGTGTGCCTGTCTTGAGTGTGGCAGTAAACATGTGTTCTGTACACCTGTCTCCTACTGGTAATTTCCGTCCTCTTACAGGGACGCTGGGACAGTTAACCCTATAATCTAAACCATCACCTGTATCAGAGACCACCACAGGGTGCCACTTTTCTACATTCCTTGTTGTTATTTTTTCCCCATACCTGTTACTTCCGTGTTGTTACATTCTGCCCATACCTGTTACTTCCTTGTTGTTACATTCTGCCCAAAACCTGTTACTTCCTTATTGTTACATTCTGTCCATACCTGTTACTTCCTTGTTGTTACATTCTGCCCAAAACCTGTTACTTCCTTATTGTTACATTCTGCCCAAAACCGGTTACTTCCTTATTGTTACATTCTGCCCATACCTGTTACTTCCTTGTTGTTACATTCTGCCCATACCTGTTACTTCCTTGTTGTTACATTCTGCCCATACCTGTTACTTCCTTGTTGTTACATTCTGCCCATACCTGTTACTTCCTTGTTGTTACATTCTGCCCATAACTGTTACTTCCTTATTGTTACATTCTGCCCATACCTGTTACTTCCTTGGTGTTACATTCTGCCCAAAACCTGTTACTTCCTTATTGTTACATTCTGTCCATACCTGTTACTTCCTTGTTGTTACATTCTGCCCATAACTGTTACTTCCTTATTGTTACATTCTGCCCATACCTGTTACTTCCTTGTTGTTACATTCAGCCCATACCTGTTACTTCCTTGTTGTTACATTCTGCCCATACCTGTTACTTCCTTGTTGTTACATTCTGCCCATACCTGTTACTTCCTTGTTGTTACATTCTGCCCATACCTGTTACTTCCTTATTGTTACATTCTGCCCATACCTGTTACTTCCTTGTTGTTACATTCTGCCCATACCTGTTACTTCCTTATTGGTACATTCTGCCCATACCTGTTACTTCCTTATTGTTACATTCTGCCCATACCTGTTACTTCCTTGTTGTTACATTCTGCCCAAAACCTGTTACTTCCTTATTGTTACATTCTGTCCATACCTGTTACTTCCTTGTTGTTACATTCTGCCCATAACTGTTACTTCCTTATTGTTACATTCTGCCCATACCTGTTACTTCCTTGTTGTTACATTCAGCCCATACCTGTTACTTCCTTGTTGTTACATTCTGCCCATACCTGTTACTGCCTTATTGTTACATTCTGCCTATACCTGTTACTTCCTTATTGTTACATTCTGCCCATACCTGTTACTTCCTTGTTGTTACATTCTGCCCATACCTGTTACTTCCTTGTTGTTACATTCTGCCCATACCTGTTACTTCCTTGTTGTTACATTCTGCCCATACCTGTTACTTCCTTGTTGTTACATTCTGCCCATACCTGTTACTTCCTTATTGGTACATTCTGCCCATACCTGTTACTTCCTTATTGTTACATTCTGCCCATACATGTTACTTCCTTGTTGTTACATTCTGCCCATACCTGTTACTTCCTTGTTGTTACATTCAGCCCATACCTGTTACTTCCTTGTTGTTACATTCTGCCCATACCTGTTACTTCCTTGTTGTTACATTCTGCCCATACCGGTTCCTTCCTTATTGTTACATTCTGCCCATACCTGTTACTTCCTTGTTGTTACATTCTGCCCATACCTGTTACTTCCTTGTTGTTACATTCTGCCCATACCTGTTACTTCCTTGTTGTTACATTCTGCCCATACCTGTTACTTCCTTATTGGTACATTCTGCCCATACCTGTTACTTCCTTATTGGTACATTCTGCCCATACCTGTTACTTCCTTGTTGTTACATTCTGCCCATACCTGTTACTTCCTTATTGGTACATTCTGCCCATACCTGTTACTTCCTTATTGGTACATTCTGCCCATACCTGTTACTTCCTTGTCGTTTCTGAACCAGCGGATGTGTGCCGCAGGCTTGCTGCCAGATGTGGTGCAGATCAGAGTGATCTCATCTCCCTCCATGGCTGGCTTAGTGAACCCTGTGATCTCTGGTCGCTCTGGGACTCCTGCAGGACAACAACAATTCATAACAACAACACCGAAAATCATCAACAACAACAACAAAACACCCAGTCAACAAGAACTTTATTAACATAACAACGCGTTAGGTTAAAAACAGAACAACCCTATTATGTCATTACAAATACTGTCCTTCTAATAACCTCAATCAACATTCATTCTTCATGTGTAGTGAGATGCCTTCTTGCCTAAAAAAATCAATACGCTTCCCCATCAACCTTTAGGGGATCGTTAAACAGTCCAACCAATTAAACGACGACTGCTGTCTGAGTTAGGAGCATTAGCACTGTGTAATTGTCAGTCCTAAGGTGTGTAGAGATCCAAACTGAACCCCAATCCCTACACTGTGTCTCTCTCTCTGTCTCTCTCTCTCTCTCTCTCTCTCTCTCTCTCTCTCTCTCTCTCACTCTCTCTCTCTCTCTCTGTCTCTCTCTCTCTCACTCTGTCTCTCTCTGTCTCTCTCTCTCTCTGTCTCTCTCTCTCTCTCTGTCTCTCTGTCTCTGTCTCTGTCTCTCTCTCTCTCCCTCACACTCACTCACTCACTCACTCACTCACTCACACACACACGCACACACACACGCACACGCACACGCACACGCACACGCACACTCACTCACCCAGTACAGTGAGGAAGGCCTTGGTGGTCTTGACAGGCATGGTGAACAGGGAGCATGTGTACTGGCCCTCGTCTGATAGGCCGATGTCACTGATGCTGATGGTAAGCTCCGCCCACGTAGCCCGAACCAGCTCGATCCGGTTGTCCCTCAAGGCTGGGGAACACACAGTGAACACATAGTAAACACACACACACAGTGCTGTGGGACACACAGGAAGGACCATCAGACACACAGAGCTGGGGGGACACAGACACACATTCATAGGATCCAATAAAGTTCACAGTTCTTCAGATGAGGGGAGTTTGTCTCTACTCAAAAGTAGTGCACTATGTTGGGAATAGGGTGCCGTTTGAAACATTGCCATATGTAGGTAAGGCTAGATGGGAGTGTCTGTGTGTATGGCTAGATGGGAGTGTCTGTAGATTGGGTTAGAATGAAATGTATGGAGAGAGGTAGGGCTAGATGTGAGTGTATGTGTGTATGGCTAGATGTGAGTGTCTGTAGATAGGGTTAGAATGAAATGTATAGAGGTAGGGCTAGATGGGTGTGTCTGTAGATAGGGTTAGGATGAAATGTATAGAGGTAGGGCTAGATGGGTGTGTCTGTAGATAGGGTTAGAATGAAATGTATAGAGGTAGGGCAAGATGGGAGTGTCTGTAGATAGGGTTAGAATGAATGTTATAGAGGTAGGGCTAGATGGGAGTGTCTGTAGATAGGGTTAGAATGAAATGTATAGAGTTAGGGCAAGATGGGAGTGTCTGTAGATAGGGTTAGAATGAAATGTATAGAGGTAGGGCTAGATGGGATGTGTCTGAAAAGAGGGACGACTGTGCCTTGGGGAGGCAGGATCAAGAATGTAAAATGTATCATATGAAGAGGCCTCTCCCTGTGCTCTCCTGTGGCTGGCTGTAACAGCAGGGTAGGGTAGCCTAGTGGTTAGAGCGTTGAACTAGTAACCGGAAGGTTGCAAGTTCAAACCCCCGAGCTGACAAGGTACAAATCTGTCAATCTGAGCCTGAACAGGCAGTTAACCCACTGTTCTGTTCCTAGGCCGTCATTGAAAATAAGAATTTGTTCTTAACTGACCTGCCTAGTTAAATAAAGGTACTACTGATGAGTTTGAAACACTGGATGCTGTGTGTCAAATGACCTACCTGAGAAAGGTGTGTGTGTGTGTGTGTGTGTGTGTGTGTGTGTGTGTGTGTGTGTGTGTGTGTGTGTGTGTGTGTGTGTGTGTGTGTGTGTGTGTGTGTGTGTGTGTGTGTGTGTGTGTGTGTGTGTGTGTGTGTGTGTGTGTGTGTGTGTGTGTGTGTGTGTGTGTGTGTGAAATGCTGTGCGAGAGACAACAGGTTTGAGATGACCTTTCTGTTAGCAGCATGGTGCTACATCAGCTTCAAAAGAGACCAGTCACACCTCAATGAAGATATCACCACAGACCAGTCACACCTCAATGAAGATATCACCACAGACCAGTCACACCTCAATGAAGATATCACCACAGAGCAGTCACATATCACCACAGACCAGTCACATATCACCACAGACCAGTCACATGTCACCACAGACCAGTCACATGTCACCACAGACCAGTCACATGTCACCACAGACCAGTCACATGTCACCACAGACCAGTCACATGTCACCACAGACCAGTCACATGTCACCACAGACCAGTCACATATCACCACAGACCAGTCACATATCACCACAGACCAGTCACATATCACCACAGACAAATCGTCTCACTACTGTCTCTATAGCCACATATTTGAAAAATCACATTAAACCTGAAACTTTTTTAAAAATTTTTTAAAACTTGACACGAATAAGATATTCAGACACACAGCTGACTTGCATATTAAGTTAATTAATTCGGTAGTGCCTTGGTATTACTGTATATCTTTGCATTTATACATTAAATATGCTGAATTAATTTCTTCATCCTGATTGTTAAAGTTGAGAGGGCATATGTATTGGATCGAAGTCAAATATCACCAAACAGACCTAATTTGGTGGTCACTTAAGAACATGGTGTTGGCATCTAATCCAAGGTTTCCCAAACTCGGTCCTGGGCCCCTCCTGGGTACAAGTTTTTTTTTTTTTTTTTTGCCATATCACTACACAGTTGATTAAAAATAATCAACTAATAATTAAAAAATAATCAACTAATAATTAAAAATAATCAACTAATAATTAAAAAATAATCAACTCCTCATCGGGCTTTGATTATTTAAATCAGCTGTGTAGTGCTAGGGCAAAAAACAAAATGTGCACCCAGGGGTGGGTGGGTGGGGGTTGGGGTGGGGGGGGTGGGGGGGTGGGGGTGTCCTCCGGTAGCCTCCGGTAGCAGTTGAGGTAATTGCTTTGTATCGTTAGTTTGATCGTTTGTTAATCATGATCTTCTAATCACACTGGACAAATGAGGGAGGTTATGAAGACATTAAAGGTCTTAATGATTCACCATTATTCATATCAGACACCGGTTGTTTCAGTTGCTTAATTGAAAATACCACCTAGAACAACACTGAACATCTAAGAAAGCGATTACAAGTTCCTCGTTAACAACACCTTGTCGTCTCCCAGTTACTCACGATAATTATTAACATGCACACCGAGGCAAACCAAGGCTAATTGTAGAGCATGTGAGGCCGCTGAGGGGAAGACGGTACATAATAATGGTTGGGACGGATCACATGGAATGGAGGCAAATCATGTGTTTAGATGAATTGGATACAGTCCCACTGATTACGCTCCAGCCATTTACCAGGAGCCCGTCCTCCCCAATTAAGGTGCCACCAACCTCCTGTGTTACATCTTAACCAGCCAGAGAGAAGAAGAAACCAACTACAACTTTAATCAGCCAGAGAGAAGAAGAGAACAACTACAGCTTTAATCAGCCAGAGAGAAGAAGAGAACAACTACAACTTTAATCAGCCAGAGAGAAGAAGAGAACAACTACAGCTTTAATCAGCCAGAGAGAAGAAGAAACCAACTACAGCTTTAATCAGCCAGAGAGAAGAAGAGAACAACTACAGCTTTAATCAGCCAGAGAGAAGAAGAAACCAACTACAGCTTTAATCAGCCAGAGAGAAGAAGAGAACAACTACAGCTTTAATCAGCCAGAGAGAAGAAGAAACCAACTACAGCTTTAATCAGCCAGAGAGAAGAAGAGAACAACTACAACTTTAATCAGCCAGAGAGAAGAAGAGAACAACTACAGCTTTAATCAGCCAGAGAGAAGAAGAGAACAACTACAACTTTAATCAGCCAGAGAGAAGAAGAGAACAACTACAGCTTTAATCAGCCAGAGAGAAGAAGATAACAACTACAGCTTTAATCAGCCAGAGAGAAGAAGAGAACAACTACAACTTTAATCAGCCAGAGAGAAGAAGAAACCAACTACAGCTTTAATCAGCCAGAGAGAAGAAGAAAACAACTACAGCTTTAATCAGCCAGAGAGAAGAAGAGAACAACTACAACTTTAATCAGCCAGAGAGAAGAAGAAACCAACTACAGCTTTAATCAGCCAGAGAGAAGAAGAAACCAACTACAGCTTTAATCAGCCAGAGAGAAGAAGAAACCAACTACAACTTTAATCAGCCAGAGAGAAGAAGAAACCAACTACAGCTTTAATCAGCCAGAGAGAAGAAGAAACCAACTACAGCTTTAATATGCCAGAGAGAAGAAGAAACCAACTACAGCTTTAATCAGCCAGAGAGAAGAAGAGAACAACTACAGCTTTAATCAGCCAGAGAGAAGAAGAAACCAACTACAACTTTAATCAGCCAGAGAGAAGAAGAGAACAACTACAGCTTTAATCAGCCAGAGAGAAGAAGAGAACAACTACAGCTTTAATCAGCCAGAGAGAAGAAGAAACCAACTACAGCTTTAATCAGCCAGAGAGAAGAAGAAACCAACTACAGCTTTAATCAGCCAGAGAGAAGAAGAAACCAACTACAGCTTTAATCAGCCAGAGAGAAGAAGAGAACAACTACAGCTTTAATCAGCCAGAGAGAAGAAGAGAACAACTACAGCTTTAATCAGCCAGAGAGAAGAAGAGAACAACTACAGCTTTAATCAGCCAGAGAGAAGAAGAAAACAACTACAGCTTTAATCAGCCAGAGAGAAGAAGAGAACAACTACAGCTTTAATCAGCCAGAGAGAAGAAGAGAACAACTACAGCTTTAATCTGCCAGAGAGAAGAAGAGAACAACTACAGCTTTAATCGGCCAGAGAGAAGAAGAAACCAACTACAACTTTAATCAGCCAGAGAGAAGAAGAAACCAACTACAACTTTAATCAGCCAGAGAGAAGAAGAGAACAACTACAGCTTTAATCAGCCAGAGAGAAGAAGAAACCAACTACAGCTTTAATCAGCCAGAGAGAAGAAGAAACCAACTACAACTTTAATCAGCCAGAGAGAAGAAGAGAACAACTACAGCTTTAATCAGCCAGAGAGAAGAAGAAACCAACTACAGCTTTAATCAGCCAGAGAGAAGAAGAAACCAACTACAGCTTTAATCAGCCAGAGAGAAGAAGAGAACAACTACAGCTTTAATCAGCCAGAGAGAAGAAGAGAACAACTACAGCTTTAATCAGCCAGAGAGAAGAAGAAACCAACTACAGCTTTAATCAGCCAGAGAGAAGAAGAGAACAACTACAGCTTTAATCAGCCAGAGAGAAGAAGAAACCAACTACAGCTTTAATCAGCCAGAGAGAAGAAGAGAACAACTACAGCTTTAATCAGCCAGAGAGAAGAAGAGAACAACTACAGCTTTAATCAGCCAGAGAGAAGAAGAGAACAACTACAGCTTTAATCAGCCAGAGAGAAGAAGAAACCAACTACAGCTTTAATCAGCCAGAGAGAAGAAGAAACCAACTACAGCTTTAATCAGCCAGAGAGAAGAAGAGAACAACTACAGCTTTAATCAGCCAGAGAGAAGAAGAAACCAACTACAACTTTAATCAGCCAGAGAGAAGAAGAAACCAACTACAGCTTTAATCAGCCAGAGAGAAGAAGAAACCAACTACAACTTTAATCAGCCAGAGAGAAGAAGAAACCAACTACAACTTTAATCAGCCAGAGAGAAGAAGAGAACAACTACAACTTTAATCAGCCAGAGAGAAGAAGAAACCAACTACAGCTTTAATCAGCCAGAGAGAAGAAGAGAACAACTACAGCTTTAATCAGCCAGAGAGAAGAAGAGAACAACTACAGCTTTAATCAGCCAGAGAGAAGAAGAGAACAACTACAGCTTTAATCAGCCAGAGAGAAGAAGAAACCAACTACAGCTTTAATCAGCCAGAGAGAAGAAGAAACCAACTACAGCTTTAATCAGCCAGAGAGAAGAAGAAACCAACTACAGCTTTAATCAGCCAGAGAGAAGAAGAAACCAACTACAACTTTAATCAGCCAGAGAGAAGAAGAGAACAACTACAGCTTTAATCAGCCAGAGAGAAGAAGAGAACAACTACAGCTTTAATCAGCCAGAGAGAAGAACAGAACAACTACAACTTTAATCAGCCAGAGAGAAGAAGAGAACAACTACAGCTTTAATCAGCCAGAGAGAAGAAGAGAACAACTACAACTTTAATCAGCCAGAGAGAAGAAGAAAACAACTACAGCTTTAATCAGCCAGAGAGAAGAAGAGAACAACTACAGCTTTAATCAGCCAGAGAGAAGAAGAGAACAACTACAGCTTTAATCAGCCAGAGAGAAGAAGAGAACAACTACAGCTTTAATCAGCCAGAGAGAAGAAGAAACCAACTACAACTTTAATCAGCCAGAGAGAAGAAGAAACCAACTACAGCTTTAATCAGCCAGAGAGAAGAAGAAACCAACTACAACTTTAATCAGCCAGAGAGAAGAAGAAACCAACTACAACTTTAATCAGCCAGAGAGAAGAAGAAACCAACTACAGCTTTAATCAGCCAGAGAGAAGAAGAAACCAACTACAGCTTTAATCAGCCGGAGAGAAGAAGAGAACAACTACAGCTTTAATCAGCCAGAGAGAAGAAGAAACCAACTACAACTTTAATCAGCCAGAGAGAAGAAGAAACCAACTACAGCTTTAATCAGCCAGAGAGAAGAAGAAACCAACTACAACTTTAATCAGCCAGAGAGAAGAAGAAACCAACTACAACTTTAATCAGCCAGAGAGAAGAAGAGAACAACTACAACTTTAATCAGCCAGAGAGAAGAAGAAACCAACTACAGCTTTAATCAGCCAGAGAGAAGAAGAAAACAACTACAGCTTTAATCAGCCAGAGAGAAGAAGAGAACAACTACAGCTTTAATCAGCCAGAGAGAAGAAGAGAACAACTACAGCTTTAATCAGCCAGAGAGAAGAAGAAACCAACTACAGCTTTAATCAGCCAGAGAGAAGAAGAAACCAACTACAGCTTTAATCAGCCAGAGAGAAGAAGAAACCAACTACAGCTTTAATCAGCCAGAGAGAAGAAGAAACCAACTACAACTTTAATCAGCCAGAGAGAAGAAGAGAACAACTACAGCTTTAATCAGCCAGAGAGAAGAAGAGAACAACTACAGCTTTAATCAGCCAGAGAGAAGAAGAGAACAACTACAACTTTAATCAGCCAGAGAGAAGAAGAGAACAACTACAGCTTTAATCAGCCAGAGAGAAGAAGAGAACAACTACAGCTTTAATCAGCCAGAGAGAAGAAGAAACCAACTACAGCTTTAATCAGCCAGAGAGAAGAAGAGAACAACTACAGCTTTAATCAGCCAGAGAGAAGAAGAGAACAACTACAGCTTTAATCAGCCAGAGAGAAGAAGAAACCAACTACAGCTTTAATCAGCCAGAGAGAAGAAGAGAACAACTACAGCTTTAATCAGCCAGAGAGAAGAAGAGAACAACTACAGCTTTAATCAGCCAGAGAGAAGAACAGAACAACTACAGCTTTAATCAGCCAGAGAGAAGAAGAAAACAACTACAGCTTTAATCAGCCAGAGAGAAGAAGAAACCAACTACAGCTTTAATCAGCCAGAGAGAAGAAGAGAACAACTACAACTTTAATCAGCCAGAGAGAAGAAGAGAACAACTACAGCTTTAATCAGCCAGAGAGAAGAAGAGAACAACTACAACTTTAATCAGCCAGAGAGAAGAAGAAAACAACTACAGCTTTAATCAGCCAGAGAGAAGAAGAGAACAACTACAGCTTTAATCAGCCAGAGAGAAGAAGAGAACAACTACAGCTTTAATCAGCCAGAGAGAAGAAGAGAACAACTACAGCTTTAATCAGCCAGAGAGAAGAAGAAACCAACTACAACTTTAATCAGCCAGAGAGAAGAAGAAACCAACTACAGCTTTAATCAGCCAGAGAGAAGAAGAAACCAACTACAACTTTAATCAGCCAGAGAGAAGAAGAAACCAACTACAACTTTAATCAGCCAGAGAGAAGAAGAAACCAACTACAGCTTTAATCAGCCAGAGAGAAGAAGAAACCAACTACAGCTTTAATCAGCCAGAGAGAAGAAGAGAACAACTACAGCTTTAATCAGCCAGAGAGAAGAAGAAACCAACTACAACTTTAATCAGCCAGAGAGAAGAAGAAACCAACTACAGCTTTAATCAGCCAGAGAGAAGAAGAAACCAACTACAACTTTAATCAGCCAGAGAGAAGAAGAAACCAACTACAACTTTAATCAGCCAGAGAGAAGAAGAGAACAACTACAACTTTAATCAGCCAGAGAGAAGAAGAAACCAACTACAGCTTTAATCAGCCAGAGAGAAGAAGAGAACAACTACAGCTTTAATCAGCCAGAGAGAAGAAGAGAACAACTACAGCTTTAATCAGCCAGAGAGAAGAAGAGAACAACTACAGCTTTAATCAGCCAGAGAGAAGAAGAAACCAACTACAGCTTTAATCAGCCAGAGAGAAGAAGAAACCAACTACAGCTTTAATCAGCCAGAGAGAAGAAGAAACCAACTACAGCTTTAATCAGCCAGAGAGAAGAAGAGAACAACTACAGCTTTAATCAGCCAGAGAGAAGAAGAGAACAACTACAACTTGAATCAGCCAGAGAGAAGAAGAGAACAACTACAGCTTTAATCAGCCAGAGAGAAGAAGAGAACAACTACAGCTTTAATCAACCAGAGAGAAGAAGAAACCAACTACAGCTTTAATCAGCCAGAGAGAAGAAGAGAACAACTACAGCTTTAATCAGCCAGAGAGAAGAAGATAACAACTACAGCTTTAATCAGCCAGAGAGAAGAAGAAACCAACTACAGCTTTAATCAGCCAGAGAGAAGAAGAGAACAACTACAGCTTTAATCAGCCAGAGAGAAGAAGAGAACAACTACAGCTTTAATCAGCCAGAGAGAAGAACAGAACAACTACAGCTTTAATCAGCCAGAGAGAAGAAGAAAACAACTACAGCTTTAATCAGCCAGAGAGAAGAAGAGAACAACTACAGCTTTAATCAGCCAGAGAGAAGAAGAGAACAACTACAGCTTTAATCAGCCAGAGAGAAGAAGAGAACAACTACAGCTTTAATCAGCCAGAGAGAAGAAGAGAACAACTACAGCTTTAATCAGCCAGAGAGAAGAAGAGAACAACTACAGCTTTAATCAGCCAGAGAGAAGAAACCAACTACAGCTTTAATCAGCCAGAGAGAAGAAGAAACCAACTACAGCTTTAATCAGCCAGAGAGAAGAAGAGAACAACTACAGCTTTAATCAGCCAGAGAGAAGAAGAAACCAACTACAACTTTAATCAGCCAGAGAGAAGAAGAAACCAACTACAGCTTTAATCAGCCAGAGAGAAGAAGAAACCAACTACAACTTTAATCAGCCAGAGAGAAGAAGAAACCAACTACAACTTTAATCAGCCAGAGAGAAGAAGAGAACAACTACAACTTTAATCAGCCAGAGAGAAGAAGAAACCAACTACAGCTTTAATCAGCCAGAGAGAAGAAGAGAACAACTACAGCTTTAATCAGCCAGAGAGAAGAAGAGAACAACTACAGCTTTAATCAGCCAGAGAGAAGAAGAGAACAACTACAGCTTTAATCAGCCAGAGAGAAGAAGAAACCAACTACAACTTTAATCAGCCAGAGAGAAGAAGAAACCAACTACAGCTTTAATCAGCCAGAGAGAAGAAGAAACCAACTACAACTTTAATCAGCCAGAGAGAAGAAGAAACCAACTACAACTTTAATCAGCCAGAGAGAAGAAGAAACCAACTACAGCTTTAATCAGCCAGAGAGAAGAAGAAACCAACTACAGCTTTAATCAGCCAGAGAGAAGAAGAGAACAACTACAGCTTTAATCAGCCAGAGAGAAGAAGAAACCAACTACAACTTTAATCAGCCAGAGAGAAGAAGAAACCAACTACAGCTTTAATCAGCCAGAGAGAAGAAGAAACCAACTACAACTTTAATCAGCCAGAGAGAAGAAGAAACCAACTACAACTTTAATCAGCCAGAGAGAAGAAGAGAACAACTACAACTTTAATCAGCCAGAGAGAAGAAGAAACCAACTACAGCTTTAATCAGCCAGAGAGAAGAAGAGAACAACTACAGCTTTAATCAGCCAGAGAGAAGAAGAGAACAACTACAGCTTTAATCAGCCAGAGAGAAGAAGAGAACAACTACAGCTTTAATCAGCCAGAGAGAAGAAGAAACCAACTACAGCTTTAATCAGCCAGAGAGAAGAAGAAACCAACTACAGCTTTAATCAGCCAGAGAGAAGAAGAAACCAACTACAGCTTTAATCAGCCAGAGAGAAGAAGAGAACAACTACAGCTTTAATCAGCCAGAGAGAAGAAGAGAACAACTACAACTTGAATCAGCCAGAGAGAAGAAGAGAACAACTACAGCTTTAATCAGCCAGAGAGAAGAAGAGAACAACTACAGCTTTAATCAGCCAGAGAGAAGAAGAAACCAACTACAGCTTTAATCAGCCAGAGAGAAGAAGAGAACAACTACAGCTTTAATCAGCCAGAGAGAAGAAGATAACAACTACAGCTTTAATCAGCCAGAGAGAAGAAGAAACCAACTACAGCTTTAATCAGCCAGAGAGAAGAAGAGAACAACTACAGCTTTAATCAGCCAGAGAGAAGAAGAGAACAACTACAGCTTTAATCAGCCAGAGAGAAGAACAGAACAACTACAGCTTTAATCAGCCAGAGAGAAGAAGAAAACAACTACAGCTTTAATCAGCCAGAGAGAAGAAGAGAACAACTACAGCTTTAATCAGCCAGAGAGAAGAAGAGAACAACTACAGCTTTAATCAGCCAGAGAGAAGAAGAGAACAACTACAGCTTTAATCAGCCAGAGAGAAGAAGAGAACAACTACAGCTTTAATCAGCCAGAGAGAAGAAGAGAACAACTACAGCTTTAATCAGCCAGAGAGAAGAAACCAACTACAGCTTTAATCAGCCAGAGAGAAGAAGAAACCAACTACAGCTTTAATCAGCCAGAGAGAAGAAGAGAACAACTACAGCTTTAATCAGCCAGAGAGAAGAAGAAACCAACTACAACTTTAATCAGCCAGAGAGAAGAAGAAACCAACTACAGCTTTAATCAGCCAGAGAGAAGAAGAAACCAACTACAACTTTAATCAGCCAGAGAGAAGAAGAAACCAACTACAACTTTAATCAGCCAGAGAGAAGAAGAGAACAACTACAACTTTAATCAGCCAGAGAGAAGAAGAAACCAACTACAGCTTTAATCAGCCAGAGAGAAGAAGAGAACAACTACAGCTTTAATCAGCCAGAGAGAAGAAGAGAACAACTACAGCTTTAATCAGCCAGAGAGAAGAAGAGAACAACTACAGCTTTAATCAGCCAGAGAGAAGAAGAAACCAACTACAGCTTTAATCAGCCAGAGAGAAGAAGAGAACAACTACAGCTTTAATCAGCCAGAGAGAAGAAGATAACAACTACAGCTTTAATCAGCCAGAGAGAAGAAGAAACCAACTACAGCTTTAATCAGCCAGAGAGAAGAAGAGAACAACTACAGCTTTAATCAGCCAGAGAGAAGAAGAGAACAACTACAGCTTTAATCAGCCAGAGAGAAGAACAGAACAACTACAGCTTTAATCAGCCAGAGAGAAGAAGAAAACAACTACAGCTTTAATCAGCCAGAGAGAAGAAGAGAACAACTACAGCTTTAATCAGCCAGAGAGAAGAAGAGAACAACTACAGCTTTAATCAGCCAGAGAGAAGAAGAGAACAACTACAGCTTTAATCAGCCAGAGAGAAGAAGAGAACAACTACAGCTTTAATCAGCCAGAGAGAAGAAGAGAACAACTACAGCTTTAATCAGCCAGAGAGAAGAAACCAACTACAGCTTTAATCAGCCAGAGAGAAGAAGAAACCAACTACAGCTTTAATCAGCCAGAGAGAAGAAGAGAACAACTACAGCTTTAATCAGCCAGAGAGAAGAAGAAACCAACTACAACTTTAATCAGCCAGAGAGAAGAAGAAACCAACTACAGCTTTAATCAGCCAGAGAGAAGAAGAAACCAACTACAACTTTAATCAGCCAGAGAGAAGAAGAAACCAACTACAACTTTAATCAGCCAGAGAGAAGAAGAGAACAACTACAACTTTAATCAGCCAGAGAGAAGAAGAAACCAACTACAGCTTTAATCAGCCAGAGAGAAGAAGAGAACAACTACAGCTTTAATCAGCCAGAGAGAAGAAGAGAACAACTACAGCTTTAATCAGCCAGAGAGAAGAAGAGAACAACTACAGCTTTAATCAGCCAGAGAGAAGAAGAAACCAACTACAGCTTTAATCAGCCAGAGAGAAGAAGAAACCAACTACAGCTTTAATCAGCCAGAGAGAAGAAGAAACCAACTACAGCTTTAATCAGCCAGAGAGAAGAAGAAACCAACTACAACTTTAATCAGCCAGCGAGAAGAAGAGAACAACTACAGCTTTAATCAGCCAGAGAGAAGAAGAGAACAACTACAGCTTTAATCAGCCAGAGAGAAGAAGAGAACAACTACAACTTTAATCAGCCAGAGAGAAGAAGAGAACAACTACAGCTTTAATCAGCCAGAGAGAAGAAGAGAACAACTACAGCTTTAATCAGCCAGAGAGAAGAAGAAACCAACTACAGCTTTAATCAGCCAGAGAGAAGAAGAGAACAACTACAGCATTAATCAGCCAGAGAGAAGAAGAGAACAACTACAGCTTTAATCAGCCAGAGAGAAGAACAGAACAACTACAGCTTTAATCAGCCAGAGAGAAGAAGAAAACAACTACAGCTTTAATCAGCCAGAGAGAAGAAGAGAACAACTACAGCTTTAATCAGCCAGAGAGAAGAAGAGAACAACTACAGCTTTAATCAGCCAGAGAGAAGAAGAGAACAACTACAGCTTTAATCAGCCAGAGAGAAGAAGAGAACAACTACAGCTTTAATCAGCCAGAGAGAAGAAGAGAACAACTACAGCTTTAATCAGCCAGAGAGAAGAAGAAACCAACTACAGCTTTAATCAGCCAGAGAGAAGAAGAAACCAACTACAGCTTTAATCAGCCAGAGAGAAGAAGAGAACAACTACAGCTTTAATCAGCCAGAGAGAAGAAGAAACCAACTACAACTTTAATCAGCCAGAGAGAAGAAGAAACCAACTACAGCTTTAATCAGCCAGAGAGAAGAAGAAACCAACTACAACTTTAATCAGCCAGAGAGAAGAAGAAACCAACTACAACTTTAATCAGCCAGAGAGAAGAAGAGAACAACTACAGCTTTAATCAGCCAGAGAGAAGAAGAGAACAACTACAACTTTAATCAGCCAGAGAGAAGAAGAGAACAACTACAGCTTTAATCAGCCAGAGAGAAGAAGAGAACAACTACAGCTTTAATCAGCCAGAGAGAAGAAGAAACCAACTACAGCTTTAATCAGCCAGAGAGAAGAAGAGAACAACTACAGCTTTAATCAGCCAGAGAGAAGAAGAGAACAACTACAGCTTTAATCAGCCAGAGAGAAGAACAGAACAACTACAGCTTTAATCAGCCAGAGAGAAGAAGAAAACAACTACAGCTTTAATCAGCCAGAGAGAAGAAGAGAACAACTACAGCTTTAATCAGCCAGAGAGAAGAAGAGAACAACTACAGCTTTAATCAGCCAGAGAGAAGAAGAGAACAACTACAGCTTTAATCAGCCAGAGAGAAGAAGAGAACAACTACAGCTTTAATCAGCCAGAGAGAAGAAGAGAACAACTACAGCTTTAATCAGCCAGAGAGAAGAAGAAACCAACTACAGCTTTAATCAGCCAGAGAGAAGAAGAAACCAACTACAGCTTTAATCAGCCAGAGAGAAGAAGAGAACAACTACAGCTTTAATCAGCCAGAGAGAAGAAGAAACCAACTACAACTTTAATCAGCCAGAGAGAAGAAGAAACCAACTACAGCTTTAATCAGCCAGAGAGAAGAAGAAACCAACTACAACTTTAATCAGCCAGAGAGAAGAAGAAACCAACTACAACTTTAATCAGCCAGAGAGAAGAAGAGAACAACTACAACTTTAATCAGCCAGAGAGAAGAAGAAACCAACTACAGCTTTAATCAGCCAGAGAGAAGAAGAGAACAACTACAGCTTTAATCAGCCAGAGAGAAGAAGAGAACAACTACAGCTTTAATCAGCCAGAGAGAAGAAGAGAACAACTACAGCTTTAATCAGCCAGAGAGAAGAAGAAACCAACTACAGCTTTAATCAGCCAGAGAGAAGAAGAAACCAACTACAGCTTTAATCAGCCAGAGAGAAGAAGAAACCAACTACAGCTTTAATCAGCCAGAGAGAAGAAGAAACCAACTACAACTTTAATCAGCCAGAGAGAAGAAGAGAACAACTACAGCTTTAATCAGCCAGAGAGAAGAAGAGAACAACTACAGCTTTAATCAGCCAGAGAGAAGAAGAGAACAACTACAACTTTAATCAGCCAGAGAGAAGAAGAGAACAACTACAGCTTTAATCAGCCAGAGAGAAGAAGAGAACAACTACAGCTTTAATCAGCCAGAGAGAAGAAGAAACCAACTACAGCTTTAATCAGCCAGAGAGAAGAAGAGAACAACTACAGCTTTAATCAGCCAGAGAGAAGAAGAGAACAACTACAGCTTTAATCAGCCAGAGAGAAGAAGAAACCAACTACAGCTTTAATCAGCCAGAGAGAAGAAGAGAACAACTACAGCTTTAATCAGCCAGAGAGAAGAAGAGAACAACTACAGCTTTAATCAGCCAGAGAGAAGAACAGAACAACTACAGCTTTAATCAGCCAGAGAGAAGAAGAAAACAACTACAGCTTTAATCAGCCAGAGAGAAGAAGAGAACAACTACAGCTTTAATCAGCCAGAGAGAAGAAGAGAACAACTACAGCTTTAATCAGCCAGAGAGAAGAAGAGAACAACTACAGCTTTAATCAGCCAGAGAGAAGAAGAAACCAACTACAGCTTTAATCAGCCAGAGAGAAGAAGAAACCAACTACAGCTTTAATCAGCCAGAGAGAAGAAGAGAACAACTACAACTTTAATCAGCCAGAGAGAAGAAGAAAACAACTACAGCTTTAATCAGCCAGAGAGAAGAACAGAACAACTACAGCTTTAATCAGCCAGAGAGAAGAAGAAAACAACTACAGCTTTAATCAGCCAGAGAGAAGAAGAGAACAACTACAGCTTTAATCAGCCAGAGAGAAGAAGAGAACAACTACAGCTTTAATCAGCCAGAGAGAAGAAGAGAACAACTACAGCTTTAATCAGCCAGAGAGAAGAAGAAACCAACTACAGCTTTAATCAGCCAGAGAGAAGAAGAAACCAACTACAGCTTTAATCAGCCAGAGAGAAGAAGAGAACAACTACAACTTTAATCAGCCAGAGAGAAGAAGAAAACAACTACAGCTTTAATCAGCCAGAGAGAAGAAGAGAACAACTACAGCTTTAATCAGCCAGAGAGAAGAAGAGAACAACTACAACTTTAATCAGCCAGAGAGAAGAAGAAACCAACTACAGCTTTAATCAGCCAGAGAGAAGAAGAGAACAACTACAGCTTTAATCAGCCAGAGAGAAGAAGAGAACAACTACAGCTTTAATCAGCCAGAGAGAAGAAGAAACCAACTACAGCTTTAATCAGCCAGAGAGAAGAAGAAACCAACTACAACTTTAATCAGCCAGAGAGAAGAAGAGAACAACTACAGCTTTAATCAGCCAGAGAGAAGAAGAGAACAACTACAACTTTAATCAGCCAGAGAGAAGAAGAGAACAACTACAGCTTTAATCAGCCAGAGAGAAGAAGAGAACAACTACAGCTTTAATCAGCCAGAGAGAAGAAGAAACCAACTACAGCTTTAATCAGCCAGAGAGAAGAAGAGAACAACTACAGCTTTAATCAGCCAGAGAGAAGAAGAGAACAACTACAGCTTTAATCAGCCAGAGAGAAGAACAGAACAACTACAGCTTTAATCAGCCAGAGAGAAGAAGAAAACAACTACAGCTTTAATCAGCCAGAGAGAAGAAGAGAACAACTACAGCTTTAATCAGCCAGAGAGAAGAAGAGAACAACTACAGCTTTAATCAGCCAGAGAGAAGAAGAGAACAACTACAGCTTTAATCAGCCAGAGAGAAGAAGAGAACAACTACAGCTTTAATCAGCCAGAGAGAAGAAGAGAACAACTACAGCTTTAATCAGCCAGAGAGAAGAAGAAACCAACTACAGCTTTAATCAGCCAGAGAGAAGAAGAAACCAACTACAGCTTTAATCAGCCAGAGAGAAGAAGAGAACAACTACAGCTTTAATCAGCCAGAGAGAAGAAGAAACCAACTACAACTTTAATCAGCCAGAGAGAAGAAGAAACCAACTACAGCTTTAATCAGCCAGAGAGAAGAAGAAACCAACTACAACTTTAATCAGCCAGAGAGAAGAAGAAACCAACTACAACTTTAATCAGCCAGAGAGAAGAAGAGAACAACTACAACTTTAATCAGCCAGAGAGAAGAAGAAACCAACTACAGCTTTAATCAGCCAGAGAGAAGAAGAGAACAACTACAGCTTTAATCAGCCAGAGAGAAGAAGAGAACAACTACAGCTTTAATCAGCCAGAGAGAAGAAGAGAACAACTACAGCTTTAATCAGCCAGAGAGAAGAAGAAACCAACTACAGCTTTAATCAGCCAGAGAGAAGAAGAAACCAACTACAGCTTTAATCAGCCAGAGAGAAGAAGAAACCAACTACAGCTTTAATCAGCCAGAGAGAAGAAGAAACCAACTACAACTTTAATCAGCCAGAGAGAAGAAGAGAACAACTACAGCTTTAATCAGCCAGAGAGAAGAAGAGAACAACTACAGCTTTAATCAGCCAGAGAGAAGAAGAGAACAACTACAACTTTAATCAGCCAGAGAGAAGAAGAGAACAACTACAGCTTTAATCAGCCAGAGAGAAGAAGAGAACAACTACAGCTTTAATCAGCCAGAGAGAAGAAGAAACCAACTACAGCTTTAATCAGCCAGAGAGAAGAAGAGAACAACTACAGCTTTAATCAGCCAGAGAGAAGAAGAGAACAACTACAGCTTTAATCAGCCAGAGAGAAGAAGAAACCAACTACAGCTTTAATCAGCCAGAGAGAAGAAGAGAACAACTACAGCTTTAATCAGCCAGAGAGAAGAAGAGAACAACTACAGCTTTAATCAGCCAGAGAGAAGAACAGAACAACTACAGCTTTAATCAGCCAGAGAGAAGAAGAAAACAACTACAGCTTTAATCAGCCAGAGAGAAGAAGAGAACAACTACAGCTTTAATCAGCCAGAGAGAAGAAGAGAACAACTACAGCTTTAATCAGCCAGAGAGAAGAAGAGAACAACTACAGCTTTAATCAGCCAGAGAGAAGAAGAAACCAACTACAGCTTTAATCAGCCAGAGAGAAGAAGAAACCAACTACAGCTTTAATCAGCCAGAGAGAAGAAGAGAACAACTACAACTTTAATCAGCCAGAGAGAAGAAGAAAACAACTACAGCTTTAATCAGCCAGAGAGAAGAAGAGAACAACTACAGCTTTAATCAGCCAGAGAGAAGAAGAGAACAACTACAACTTTAATCAGCCAGAGAGAAGAAGAAACCAACTACAGCTTTAATCAGCCAGAGAGAAGAAGAGAACAACTACAGCTTTAATCAGCCAGAGAGAAGAAGAGAACAACTACAGCTTTAATCAGCCAGAGAGAAGAAGAAACCAACTACAGCTTTAATCAGCCAGAGAGAAGAAGAAACCAACTACAACTTTAATCAGCCAGAGAGAAGAAGAGAACAACTACAGCTTTAATCAGCCAGAGAGAAGAAGAGAACAACTACAGCTTTAATCAGCCAGAGAGAAGAAGAAACCAACTACAGCTTTAATCAGCCAGAGAGAAGAAGAAACCAACTACAGCTTTAATCAGCCAGAGAGAAGAAGAAACCAACTACAGCTTTAATCAGCCAGAGAGAAGAAGAGAACAACTACAACTTTAATCAGCCAGAGAGAAGAAGAGAACAACTACAGCTTTAATCAGCCAGAGAGAAGAAGAGAACAACTACAGCTTTAATCAGCCAGAGAGAAGAAGAAACCAACTACAGCTTTAATCAGCCAGAGAGAAGAAGAAACCAACTACAGCTTTAATCAGCCAGAGAGAAGAAGAAACCAACTACAGCTTTAATCAGCCAGAGAGAAGAAGAGAACAACTACAACTTTAATCAGCCAGAGAGAAGAAGAGAACAACTACAGCTTTAATCAGCCAGAGAGAAGAAGAGAACAACTACAGCTTTAATCAGCCAGAGAGAAGAAGAAACCAACTACAGCTTTAATCAGCCAGAGAGAAGAAGAGAACAACTACAACTTTAATCAGCCAGAGAGAAGAAGAGAACAACTACAGCTTTAATCAGCCAGAGAGAAGAAGAGAACAACTACAGCTTTAATCAGCCAGAGAGAAGAAGAGAACAACTACAACTTTAATCAGCCAGAGAGAAGAAGAGAACAACTACAGCTTTAATCAGCCAGAGAGAAGAAGAGAACAACTACAGCTTTAATCAGCCAGAGAGAAGAAGAAACCAACTACAGCTTTAATCAGCCAGAGAGAAGAAGAAACCAACTACAGCTTTAATCAGCCAGAGAGAAGAAGAGAACAACTACAGCTTTAATCAGCCAGAGAGAAGAAGAGAACAACTACAGCTTTAATCAGCCAGAGAGAAGAAGAAACCAACTACAGCTTTAATCAGCCAGAGAGAAGAAGAGAACAACTACAGCTTTAATCAGCCAGAGAGAAGAAGAAACCAACTACAGCTTTAATCAGCCAGAGAGAAGAAGAAACCAACTACAGCTTTAATCAGCCAGAGAGAAGAAGAAACCAACTACAGCTTTAATCAGCCAGAGAGAAGAAGAAACCAACTACAGCTTTAATCAGCCAGAGAGAAGAAGAAACCAACTACAGCTTTAATCAGCCAGAGAGAAGAAGAAACCAACTACAGCTTTAATATGCCAGAGAGAAGAAGAAACCAACTACAGCTTTAATCAGCCAGAGAGAAGAAGAGAACAACTACAGCTTTAATCAGCCAGAGAGAAGAAGAGAACAACTACAGCTTTAATCAGCCAGAGAGAAGAAGAAACCAACTACAGCTTTAATCAGCCAGAGAGAAGAAGAAACCAACTACAGCTTTAATCTGCCAGAGAGAAGAAGAGAACAACTACAGCTTTAATCAGCCAGAGAGAAGAAGAGAACAACTACAGCTTTAATCAGCCAGAGAGAAGAAGAAACCAACTACAGCTTTAATCAGCCAGAGAGAAGAAGAGAACAACTACAGCTTTAATCAGCCAGAGAGAAGAAGAGAACAACTACAGCTTTAATCAGCCAGAGAGAAGAAGAAACCAACTACAGCTTTAATCAGCCAGAGAGAAGAAGAAACCAACTACAACTTTAATCAGCCAGAGAGAAGAAGAAACCAACTACAGCTTTAATCAGCCAGAGAGAAGAAGAGAACAACTACAACTTTAATCAGCCAGAGAGAAGAAGAGAACAACTACAGCTTTAATCAGCCAGAGAGAAGAAGAGAACAACTACAGCTTTAATCAGCCAGAGAGAAGAAGAAACCAACTACAGCTTTAATCAGCCAGAGAGAAGAAGAAACCAACTACAGCTTTAATCAGCCAGAGAGAAGAAGAAACCAACTACAGCTTTAATCAGCCAGAGAGAAGAAGAGAACAACTACAACTTTAATCAGCCAGAGAGAAGAAGAGAACAACTACAGCTTTAATCAGCCAGAGAGAAGAAGAGAACAACTACAGCTTTAATCCGCCAGAGAGAAGAAGAAACCAACTACAGCTTTAATCAGCCAGAGAGAAGAAGAAACCAACTACAGCTTTAATCAGCCAGAGAGAAGAAGAGAACAACTACAGCTTTAATCAGCCAGAGAGAAGAAGAGAACAACTACAGCTTTAATCAGCCAGAGAGAAGAAGAAACCAACTACAGCTTTAATCAGCCAGAGAGAAGAAGAGAACAACTACAGCTTTAATCAGCCAGAGAGAAGAAGAAACCAACTACAGCTTTAATCAGCCAGAGAGAAGAAGAAACCAACTACAGCTTTAATCAGCCAGAGAGAAGAAGAAACCAACTACAGCTTTAATCAGCCAGAGAGAAGAAGAAACCAACTACAGCTTTAATCAGCCAGAGAGAAGAAGAAACCAACTACAGCTTTAATCAGCCAGAGAGAAGAAGAAACCAACTACAGCTTTAATATGCCAGAGAGAAGAAGAAACCAACTACAGCTTTAATCAGCCAGAGAGAAGAAGAGAACAACTACAGCTTTAATCAGCCAGAGAGAAGAAGAGAACAACTACAGCTTTAATCAGCCAGAGAGAAGAAGAAACCAACTACAGCTTTAATCAGCCAGAGAGAAGAAGAAACCAACTACAGCTTTAATCTGCCAGAGAGAAGAAGAGAACAACTACAGCTTTAATCAGCCAGAGAGAAGAAGAGAACAACTACAGCTTTAATCAGCCAGAGAGAAGAAGAAACCAACTACAGCTTTAATCAGCCAGAGAGAAGAAGAGAACAACTACAGCTTTAATCAGCCAGAGAGAAGAAGAGAACAACTACAGCTTTAATCAGCCAGAGAGAAGAAGAAACCAACTACAGCTTTAATCAGCCAGAGAGAAGAAGAGAACAACTACAACTTTAATCAGCCAGAGAGAAGAAGAGAACAACTACAGCTTTAATCAGCCAGAGAGAAGAAGAAACCAACTACAACTTTAATCAGCCAGAGAGAAGAAGAAACCAACTACAGCTTTAATCAGCCAGAGAGAAGAAGAAACCAACTACAGCTTTAATCAGCCAGAGAGAAGAAGAAACCAACTACAACTTTAATCAGCCAGAGAGAAGAAGAGAACAACTACAACTTTAATCAGCCAGAGAGAAGAAGAAACCAACTACAGCTTTAATCAGCCAGAGAGAAGAAGAAACCAACTACAGCTTTAATCAGCCAGAGAGAAGAAGAGAACAACTACAGCTTTAATCAGCCAGAGAGAAGAAGAGAACAACTACAGCTTTAATCAGCCAGAGAGAAGAAGAAACCAACTACAGCTTTAATCAGCCAGAGAGAAGAAGAAACCAACTACAGCTTTAATCAGCCAGAGAGAAGAAGAAACCAACTACAGCTTTAATCAGCCAGAGAGAAGAAGAGAACAACTACAGCTTTAATCAGCCAGTCTTTGAGGTTTAAAACAAACATCATGGTGAACTGCATCCTAGGAAACAAAGCATTCTGGATTTGTCTTTGTAGCTGAGCTTCCTATGTATGTGTGTGTGTGTGTGTGTGTGTGTGTGTGTGTGTGTGTGTGTGTGTGTGTGTGTGTGTGTGTGTGTGTGTGTGTGTGTGTGTGTGTGCGTCTGTGTGTGTGTGTATGTGCCCAGAGGCATCTGAGAACAGCCCGTCTTTGGTGGAGGGATACATAGGAGAGAAGAGATGTGCTGGGGTCTTGGTGAAGGGATACAGATGAGAGGAGAGAGGTGCTGTGGTCTTGGTCTTGGTGTAGGGATACATATGAGATGAGAGAGGTTCTGGGGTATAAGATAACACTGTTCAGGGCTTCTGAGATACAGAGCAGAGAGATTGTATTGGAGGATATCAGAGTTGAACAAGATGACACAAGATGACACACTTCCTCTGGCTCATCTCCTTCTGTCTCCCTGACACAGAGAGAGAGAGATGAGTCTCCTTCTGTCTCCCTGACACACAGAGAGAGATGAGTCTCCTTCTGTCTCCCTGACACACAGTGAGAGATGATGGGGGAGGAAGGAAGGAAGAAGGGAGAAACAGGGGGAGGCACAGCGGGGAGGCACAGCGGGGAGGCACAGCGGGGAGGCAGAGGGGGGAGGCTATTGACAGATTGATGTGCTGAGATGTACAGTATCAAGGTTTGAATAACCCAAAGACAATTCTTATCTATGACTGACTGCAGAGATCCAGGGCCACTGGTCCAGGGCCAACGCTCCCTCTATCCTTCCTCCCGCCTCTTTCCCCCGACTCACTCTACACAGGGCCAGGGAGGCTCCCTCCTTCCTTCCCTCCCTCCCTCCCTCTGTTCTTCCTCCCTCCTCTCTCCCTTCTCCTCCTACTCACTCTACACAGGGCCAGGGAGACTCCCTCCTTCCCTCCCTCCCTCTATTCATCCTCCCTCCTCTCTCCCTTCTCCTCCTACTCACTCTACACAGGGCCAGGGAGGCTCCCTCTTCCTCCCTCCTCCCTCCCTCCCCCTCTATTCTTCCTCCCTCCATCCTCCCTCTCTCATCCCAGCATCGAACCCAACCCACCCCTGCCAGGTGCCCAGTGTGCCGGACAGATCCGTCACAATCACACCCAAATTCCAGCGGCTGACAAAGCTCTTTTCTCGGTGCTTTAGGAAATCAATGGGATGAAAAAGGCTCATTTCCCCCAGCTCTAGATAGCTCCAGTGTTGTTCATTCTGCTTAGCGCGCAGCATAAATCTGCACCCTGACCTTGTCTGATGGGGCCTCACCAAGGTTGGTTTAGATCAGTTACTCTGACACTCCGTCTCCCCCAGGACCCAGAATCCTATCACCACATCCTCTCACCACTGTGGCCTGTGATGCAGAATCATGTTTACCTTGTTTCCCTGACAGATCCTTAGTCGCTCGCACTACAGAACATGTCAGTCCCTCACAACGTTGACATCAGACAACTGATCATCAACAAGCACAGTTCAAGACTAGAGACTCTGTTTGTTTTACTTTAACAACAAACTACCTAGTAAACTAATACAATTTATAATAGTTTTCCTATTCATATCTGGATCCTGCGATGCAGTTAGCCATTAATGCTGGGCCCACTGATGTATGTCCCAGGATCCTTTGCTCAAACAAGGTACATTGGTAAAGCAGCAAGCCTAGCTGCTTGCTAGGCAACCTGGTCTACTATTTCAGGATACTAAGCACGCTAAGCAGTTAGCCCTTGTGGCTAGGGCCACACTTCTATTTGTCCCCGGGGGTTTAGGACTACCGATTTCTACTTTTTTCTACTAGAGTTTTCTACTGCCGGTATCTCTCATTTCCCGGAGTGAACAGCGGGCTTGTCCTACTATTAGTACTATCATGGGGCGGCAGGGTAGCCTAGCGGTTAGAGTGTTGGACTAGTAACCGGAAGGTTGCAAGTTCAAACCCCCGAGCTGACAAATCTGTCGTTTTGCCCCTGAACAAGGCAGTTAACCCACTGTTCCTAGGCCGTCATTGAAAATAAGAATTTGTTCTTAACTGACTTGCCTGGTTAAATAAAGGTAAAATAAAATAAAATGCCTCCGGAAAAAAAGGACGAGGATGGGTACGTGAACTCTTGGAGAAGCAGAAGAGGTTTCTATTAGGAAATGAATACTTCAGCAGGAAGTCGACCAACAAACGGCTAGACGACTTGGAATAAAGATGGCAAAAGACATTAAAACAAACCAGAAGGATGTGGAGGGATTGAAGACCACACAGGAAACACTAACCAGAAACTGTTCCTCTATACGGGAATGAAGTCCCCACAGTCAGGGAGGGCCTCCGGAACACGTCTGGGAAGGCAGAATGAAATCCCCACAGTCAGGGAGGGCCTCCGGAACACGTCTGGGAAGGCAGAATGAAATCCCCACAGTCAGGGAGGGCCTCCAGAACACGTCTGGGAAGGCAGAATGAAATCCCCACAGTCAGGGAGGGCCTCCGGAACACGTCTGGGAAGGCAGAATGAAATCCCCACAGTCAGGGAGGGCCTCCAGAACACGTCTGGGAAGGCAGAATGAAATCCCCACAGTCAGGGAGGGCCTCCAGAACACGTCTGGGAAGGCAGAATGAAATCCCCACAGTCAGGGAGGGCCTCCAGAACACGTCTGGGAAGGCAGAATGAAATCCCCACAGTCAGGGAGGGCCTCCAGAACACGTCTGGGAAGGCAGAATGAAATCCCCACAGTCAGGGAGGCCCTCCAGAACACGAAGGCAGAATGAAATCCCCACAGTCAGGGAGGTTCTCTAGAACACGTCTGGGAAGGCAGAATGAAATCCCCACAGTCAGGGAGGGCCTCCAGAACACGTCTGGGAAGGTAGAATGAAATCACCACAGTCAGGGAGGGCCTCCAGAACACATCTGGGAAGGCAGAATGAAGTCCCCACAGTCAGGGAGGTCCTCCAGAACACATCTGGGCAGGCAGAATGAAATCCCCACAGTCAGGGAGGGCCTCCAGAACACGTCTGGGAAGGCAGAATGAAATCACCACAGTCAGGGAGGGCCTCCAGAACACGTTTGGGAAGGCAGAATGAAATCCCCACAGTCAGGGAGGGCCTCCAGAACACGTCTGGGAAGGCAGAATGAAATCACCACAGTCAGGGAGGGCCTCCAAAACACATCTGGGAAGGCAGAATGAAATCACCACAGTCAGGGAGGGCCTCCAGAACACGTCTGGGAAGGCAGAATGAAATCACCACAGTCAGGGAGGGCCTCCAGAACACGTCTGGGAAGGCAGAATGAAATCCCCACAGTCAGGGAGGCCCTCCAGAACACGAAGGCAGAATGAAATCCCCACAGTCAGGGAGGTTCTCTAGAACACGTCTGGGAAGGCAGAATGAAATCCCCACAGTCAGTGAGGGCCTCCAGAACACGTCTGGGAAGGTAGAATGAAATCACCACAGTCAGGGAGGGCCTCCAGAACACATCTGGGAAGGCAGAATGAAGTCCCCACAGTCAGGGAGGTCCTCCAGAACACATCTGGGAAGGCAGAATGAAATCCCCACAGTCAGGGAGGGCCTCCAGAACACGTCTGGGAAGGCAGAATGAAATCACCACAGTCAGGGAGGGCCTCCAGAACACGTTTGGGAAGGCAGAATGAAATCCCCACAGTCAGGGAGGGCCTCCAGAACACGTCTGGGAAGGCAGAATGAAATCCCCACAGTCAGGGAGGTCCTCCAGAACACATCTGGGAAGGCAGAATGAAATCCCCACAGTCAGGGAGGGCCTCCAGAACACGTCTGGGAAGGCAGAATGAAATCACCACAGTCAGGGAGGGCCTCCAGAACACATCTGGGAAGGCAGAATGAAATCACCACAGTCAGGGAGGGCCTCCAGAACACGTTTGGGAAGGCAGAATGAAATCCCCACAGTCAGGGAGGGCCTCCAGAACACGTTTGGGAAGGCAGAATGAAATCACCACAGTCAGGGAGGGCCTCCAGAACACGTCTGGGAAGGCAGAATGAAATCCCCACAGTCAGGGAGGGCCTCCAGAACACGTCTGGGAAGGCAGAATGAAATCCCCACAGTCAGGGAGGTCCTCCAGAACACATCTGGGAAGGCAGAATGAAATCACCACAGTCAGGGAGGGCCTCCAGAACACGTTTGGGAAGGCAGAATGAAATCCCCACAGTCAGGGAGGGCCTCCAGAACACGTTTGGGAAGGCAGAATGAAATCACCACAGTCAGGGAGGGCCTCCAGAACACATCTGGGAAGGCAGAATGAAGTCCCCACAGTCAGGGAGGGCCTCCAGAACACGTCTGGGAAGGCAGAATGAAATCCCCACAGTCAGGGAGGCCCTCCAGAACACGAAGGCAGAATGAAATCCCCACAGTCAGGGAGGTTCTCTAGAACACATCTGGGAAGGCAGAATGAAATCCCCACAGTCAGTGAGGGCCTCCAGAACACATCTGGGAAGGCAGAATGAAATCCCCACAGTCAGGGAGGGCCTCCAAAACACATCTGGGAAGGCAGAATGAAATCCCCACAGTCAGGGAGGGCCTCCAAAACACATCTGGGAAGGCAGAATGAAATCCCCACAGTCAGGGAGGGCCTCCAGAACACGTCTGGGAAGGCAGAATGAAATCACCACAGTCAGGGAGGGCCTCCAGAACACGTTTGGGAAGGCAAAATGAAATCCCCACAGTCAGGGAGGGCCTCCAAAACACATCTGGGAAGGCAGAATGAAATCCCCACAGTCAGGGAGGGCCTCCAGAACACGTCTGGGAAGGCAGAATGAAATCACCACAGTCAGGGAGGGCCTCCAGAACACGTTTGGGAAGGCAGAATGAAATCCCCACAGTCAGGGAGGGCCTCCAGAACATGTTTGGGAAGGCAGAATGAAATCACCACAGTCAGGGAGGGCCTCCAGAACACATCTGGGAAGGCAGAATGAAGTCCCCACAGTCAGGGAGGGCCTCCAGAACACGTCTGGGAAGGCAGAATGAAATCCCCACAGTCAGGGAGGGCCTCCAGAACACATCTGGGAAGGCAGAATGAAATCCCCACAGTCAGGGAGGGCCTCCAGAACACGTCTGGGAAGGCAGAATGAAATCCCCACAGTCAGGGAGGGCCTCCAGAACATGTCTGGGAAGGCAGAATGAAATCCCCACAGTCAGGGAGGGCCTCCAGAACACATCTGGGAAGGCAGAATGAAATCCCCACAGTCAGGGAGGGCCTCCAGAACACATCTGGGAAGGCTGATTACCTGGATGGACAACCGAGGAGAAAGCCTAAGAAAAATCCAATCAGGAAGTGACTCATGTTTTGAAACCGTTGTCTTCCTATGCACCCCTATTGGCCACTGAAAGGGATATCAACCAGATTCCTTTTTCTGTGGCTTCCCTAAGGTGTCTACAGCATTGTGACGTAGTTTCACGCCTTTACGCCTTTATGTTGAAGAATGAGCGTAAACGACGACATTGCGTAAGTGGCCAGCTGAGGGCTCTCAGAGTGATTCTTGCGTAAAAGACAGAGGTAGTCATTTTTCCTCTCGCTCCTACTGAAAAGCCAATTGTCCCGGTTGATATATTATCAAATAGATATTTGAAAAACACCTTGAGGCGGGTTATAAAAAACGTATGGCATGTTTCTGTCGATATTATGGATATAATTAGATTTTTTTTTTGGCGTTCGTTGTCGTGACCGCTATTTCCGGTGGATTTCTCAACACAAGGTGAGAAACAAACGGAGGAATTTTGGGTATAAAAATAATCTTTATGGAACAAAAGGAACATTTTCTGTCTAACTCGGAGTCTCGTCAGTGAAAACATCCGAAGATCATCAAAGGTAAATGGTTCAATTGCTTTTCTGATTTTCGTGACCAAGCTTCCTGCTGCTAGCTGGACATAATGCTATGCTAGGCTATCGATAAACGTACACAAACAGCTTTGGCTGTAAAGCATAATTTAAAAATCTGAGATGACAGGGTTTAACAAAAGGCTAAGCTGTGTTTCACTATATTTCACTTGTGATTTCATGAATATTAATATTTTCTAGTAATATGTTTTGACGGTTGCGCTATGCTAATTATTGTAGTTGATGACAATTCTCCCAAATCCGGGATGGGTAGTTCTAAGAGGATATTATCTCAAACGAGCTAACCTCCAAAAGAGCTTCAATGCCATACAACACTCCTTCCGTGGATTCCAACTGCTCTTAAACGCTAGTAAAACCAAATGAATGCTCTTCAACCGTTCGCTGCCTGCACCCGCACGCCCGACTAGCATCACCACCCTGGATGGTTCCGACCTAGAATATGTGGACATCTATAATATGTACCTAGGTGTCTGGCTAGACTGTAAAACTCTCCTTCCAGACTCATATCAAACATCTCCAAACCAAAATCAAATCTAGAATCTGCTTTCTTTTTCGCAACAAAGCCTCCTACACTCATGCCGCCAAACTTACCCTAGTAAAACTGACTATCCTACTGATCCTCGACTTTGGCGATGTCATCTACAAAATGTCTTCCAATACTCTACTCAGCAAACTGGATGCAGTTTATCACAGTGCCATCCGCTTTGTTACTAAAGCACCTTATACCACCCACCACTGCGACCTGTATGCTCTAGTCGGCTGGCCCTCGCTACATATTCGTCGCCAGACCCACTGGCTCCACGTCATCTACAAGTCCATGCTAGGTAAAGCTCCGCCTTATCTCATTTCACTGGTCACGATGGCAACACCCGCCTATAGCACGCGCTCCAGCAGGTGTATCTCACTGATCATCCCTAAAGCCAACACCTAATTTGGCCGCCTTTCCTTCCAGTTCTCTGCTGCCTGTGACTGGAACGAATTGCAAAAATCGTTGAAGTTGGAGACTTTTATCTCCCTCAGCAACTTTAAACATCTGCTATCTGAGCAGCTAAGCAATCGCTGCAGCTGTACATAGTCCATCGGTAAATAGCCCACCCAATTTACCTACCTCATCCCCATACTGTTTTAATTTATTTACTTTTCTGCTCTTTTGCACACCAGTATCTCTACCTGCACATGACCATCTGATCATTTATCACTCCAGTGTTAATCTGCATAATTGTAATTATTCGCCTACCTTCTCATGCCTTTTGCACACAATGTATATAGACTCCCCTTTTTTCTACTGTGTTATTGACTTGTTTATTGTTTACTCCATGTGTAACCCTGTGTTGCTGTCTGTTCACACTGCTATGCTTTATCTTGGCCAGGTCGCAGTTGTAAATGAGAACTTGTTCTCAACTAGCCTACCTGGTTAAATAAAGGTGAAATTAAAATACATTTTAAAAAATCCCATGGCACTTATCGTAAGAGTAGGGGTGTTAACCCCGGTGTCGTTGGCTAAATTCCCAAGCTGTCCCTCATATCACAGTCACCTAATCATCCCCAGAATTACAATTGGTTCATTCATCCCCCTCCTCTCCCCTGTAACTATTCCCCAGGTCGTTGCTGCAAATGAGAACGTGTTCTCAGTCAACCTACCTGGTAAAATAACGGTAAAATAAAAAATAAAAAAATGTATTAAGTCTTTAGCTCTATCCTGGATGGAAAGCTATCTAAATTGTTTTCTTTAATGGTAGCATTTCAAACAGTAAAGATATACACTGTGGTGTTCCTCAAGGAAGCTGCCTAGGACCACTTCTCTATCTTTACTAATGATTTACCTTCAGTAATGAACAAAGCAAGAGCTGATGACTCTACAATGTACAGCGCAGCATCATAATGTAATGAGCTAACAGATGTACTGAGCAGTGAACTAAGAATGGTGTCTGAGTGGGTTCATATGAACAAATTGTTGTTGAACATTTCTAAAATGAAATGTGTTGTATTTGGTTCAAGATATAAGCTTGCTGATGACCCCCAATTGATTTTGTCAAAGAATAGAACGCATGTAGAGCAAGTGAAAAAAACAAAACTACTAGTCGTCATGTTGGACGCAGATTTATCATGGTCAGAACACATAGATCATATTGTTATTAAGACGGGCAAGGGAATTGCTGTTACAAGAAAATATTCAGTATTTAACATCTAGCACACTGAATCAGGTGATTCAATCCCTGGTCCAATCACACCTAGAGTATTGTCCAGTTATATGGTCAATCCCTGGTCCAATCACACCTAGAGTATTGTCCAGTTATATGGTCAATCCCTGGTCCTATCACACTTAGAGTACTTTCCAGTTATATAGTCAATCTCTGGTCCTATCACACTTAGAGTACTGTCCAGTCATATGGTCAATCTCTGGTCCTATCACACTTAGAGTACTGTCCAGTTATATGGTCAATCTCTGGTCCTATCACACTTAGAGTACTGTCCAGTTGTATGGTCATCTGCAGCAAAGAAATATATGAAAATGTTCCAAATGGCTCAAAACAGGGCAGCCAGATTAGCTCTTCATTGCTCAAAACAGGGCTGCCAGATTAGCTCTGCATTGCTCAAAACAGGGCTGCCAGATTAGCTCTTCATTGCTCAAAACAGGGCTGCCAGATTAGCTCTTCATTGCTCAAAACAGGGCTGCCAGATTAGCCCTTCATTTCTCAAAACAGGGCAGCCAGATTAGCTCATCATTGCTCAAAACAGGGCTGCCAGATTAGCTCTTTATTGCTCGATGTGAGGGAGCACCAGAGGAGTTTGTCGCTGCTAGCTGCTCCACAGCCACAGTTAGCTGCACTGTTAGCATAGCCAACGTTAGCACAGCCACCGTTAGCTGCACTGTTAGCATAGCCACCGTTAATACAGCCACCGTTAGCTGCACTGTTAGCACAGCCACCGTTAGCACAGCCACCGCTGTTAGCACAGCCACCGCTGTTAGCACAGCCACCGTTAGCACAGCCACCGCTGTTAGCACAGCCACCGTTAGCACAGCCACCGCTGTTAGCACAGCCACCGCTGTTAGCACAGCCACCGTTAGCTGCACTGTTAGCACAGCCATCGTTAGCACAGCCACCGCTATTAGCACAGCCACAGCTCCCTCTGATTTAAGCCAGTCTCCTGTTGAAGAACCAAGGCGCTCTCTTCTTCGGGCGTTATCGGGCATGGTGATATGAGATGTAGATGATATGAGGATTACAAATGACTAGAATATTATATTTCAAAGAAAATGAAAAAATGGATCAATGACGGCTAGAAGACCGGTGACGTTGACCACCGCCCTTTTATTTACCTTTATTTAACCAGGTAGGCTAGTTGAGAACACCTTTATTTAACCAGGTAGGCTAGTTGAGAACACCTTTATTTAACCAGGTAGGCTAGTTGAGAACACCTTTATTTAACCAGGTAGGCTAGTTGGTTAAATAAAGGTGTTCTCAACTAGCAAAGCCCTGAACAAGGACAGGCAACGACTTGGGCAGAAATCGTGACATATAGACTAATTTGCACTGAACCACCACAACAGACGCATCGTCCTTCTATATATAAAAAACAACAACACTTGGTAAGTAACTGAAAGGCCTTTCATTTATTGATTGATCGCGCCTGTCCGGTGGTGGGAGCATGAGTCAATCACACTGATCTGGATCTGGACAGGAACAAGAAGACGTAGTGTCACGATCGTCATGGGAAGAAGTGGACCATGACGCGGGGTACGCGTTCATTCTATTTATTTATTTATTTAATGAACGCCGACAACAACAAAACAAAATACGAACGTGACGTTCTGCAGGGCAAAATAACATCCCAATGCAAAAAAAAATAAGATCCCCACACATGAAAGAGGGAAAAAAAGGACTACCTATAAGTATGATTCCCAATCAGAGACAACGATAGACAGGGGTCCCTGATTGAGAACCATACCCGGCCAAAAACAACTAAGAAATGGAAAGCACAGACTTCCCACCCGAGTCACACCCTGACCTAACAAACATAGAGAAAAAAATGATCTCTATGGTCAGGGCGTGTGACTCGGGTGGGAAGTCTGTGCTTTATATTTCCTTGTTGTTTTGGCAGACATACTGTCAGCCAGTTCGGCCTTCAGGTATTGTTTGCGATAGAAAAAATAATGGCTAAGATTGTGATGATAACCAGCTCGTTTTCACACCATGTGTTGCACAGTGGACAGGCTTCTCGTTGCGGCTTCACTGCCGATGTATTCTTCCATCTGTTTACGGCGTTATGATAGACATTTAATCTGTAACATTAGAACCAATGCACAGCAGGACGCATGTATATCGTCGGTCTACAAGTTACTTTGGTTTTGTCAATAGAAGTATAATTACTAAGATTGTGATGATAGAAACACACCATGCATTGCACAGTTAACAGGCTACATGCGTTGCACAGTTAACAGGCTACATGCATTGCACAGTTAACAGGCTACCTGCGTTGCACAGTTAACAGGCTACCTGCATTGCACAGTTAACAGGCTACATGCATTGCACAGTTAACAGGCTACATGCGTTGCACAGTTAACAGGCTACATGCGTTGCACAGTTAACAGGCTACCTGCATTGCACAGTTAACAGGCTACCTGCATTGCACAGTTAACAGGCTACATGCGTTGCACAGTTAACAGGCTACATGCATTGCACAGTTAACAGGCTACCTGCATTGCACAGTTAACAGGCTACCTGCATTGCACAGTTAACAGGCTACATGCATTTCACAGTTAACAGGCTACCTGCATTGCACAGTTAACAGGCTACATGCATTGCACAGTTAACAGGCTACATGCGTTGCACAGTTAACAGGCTACATGCATTGCACAGTTAACAGGCTACCTGCATTGCACAGTTAACAGGCTACCTGCATTGCACAGTTAACAGGCTACATGCATTGCACAGTTAACAGGCTACCTGCATTGCACAGTTAACAGACTACATGCATTGCACAGTTAACAGGCTACATGCATTGCACAGTTAACAGGCTACATGCATTGCACAGTTAACAGGCTACATGCATTGCACAGTTAACAGGCTACCTGCATTGCACAGTTAACAGGCTACATGCATTGTGGATGCACTTTGGATATTATTGTTGTGATAGACATTTCATCTGAAAACGTTATTACCAATGTACAGTTAGCTGTCTGATTACGCATATGGAATAAATGAACTTGTTGTTGTTGTTGTTGACATTTTGAATGTAGTGTTGTTGTTATTGCTGAAAGAGGCGCTGTCCGGTGGCTGAACACCTTTGCAACGTGAAAGACGTTTTTTTTTGGGTCACTCGTATTAATTAGACTTACAGCATATTGTGTTGAATATTCTGTGACCAAATTCAATTAAAATTCAATTAAAAAACTACATTTATATTGAATGTGCTGCGTGCCATAACCCCCCCCCCCCCCCCCTCTGGCATGCCTGAGGCCAGTTTAGTAAATACAGTACTAGCAACACACATAACCACCAAACCAGACAGGCAAATTCAGGGCGTCTAAGACAACCCAAGGCAAGGACAAATCGCCTTAAATCTACAGTTTTACATAGAGCCCATAGCTGAATGGAACTCTTTACCAATCCATACTTCTCAGGCTAAACGTAAATCCACCTTCTAGAAAAAAAGAAGAAAAAAACCTGAATGTGATAGACCATGTGACTGGACAGGAAGTAGACAGAACATCTAATGTGATAGACCATGTGACTGGACAGGAAGTAGACAGAACATCTAATGTGATAGACCATGTGACTGGACAGGAAGTAGACAGAACATCTAATGTGATAGACCATGTGACTGGACAGGAAGTAGACAGAACATCTAATGTGATAGACCATGTGACTGGACAGGAAGTAGACAGAACATCTAATGTGATAGACCATGTGACTGGACAGGAAGTAGACAGAACATCTAATGTGATAGACCATGTGACTGGACAGGAAGTAGACAGAACATCTAATGTGATAGACCATGTGACTGGACAGGAAGTAGACAGAACATCTAATGTGATAGACCATATGACTGGACAGGAAATAGAAAGCATCAACTGAATGTTAAATGTTTTTCCTGTCAGGTATTTTAATGATTTGTATTGTCTAGTTATTAAACGATTGTAAAGTCTTACTATGTGTTATTAATTGGTGTTGGACCCCAGGAAGATTAGCTAACATTATGGCCTTAACTAATGGGGATCCTAATAAACATTATGGCCTTAACTAATGGGGATCCTAATAAACATTATGGCCTTAACTAATGGGGATCCTTTATAATCATTATGGCCTTAACTAATGGGGATCCTAATAAACATTCACAAATTCAAATACAGAACATGTCAGTCCCTCAACACTACAGAACATGTCAGTCCCTCTCACTACAGAACATGTCAGTCCCTCAACACTACAGAACATGTCAGTCCCTCAACACTACAGAACATGTCAGTCCCTCAACACTACAGAACATGTCAGTCCCTCAACACTACAGAACACGTCAGTCCCTCAACACTACAGAACATGTCAGTCCCTCAACACTACAGAACACGTCAGTCCCTCAACACTACAGAACACGTCAGTCCCTCTCACTACAGAACAGAACATGTCAGTCCCTCAACACTACAGAACATGTCAGTCCCTCAACACTACAGAACACGTCAGTCCCTCAACACTACAGAACACGTCAGTCCCTCAACACTACAGAACACGTCAGTCCCTCAACACTACAGAACACGTCAGTCCCTCTCACTACAGAACAGAACATGTCAGTCCCTCAACACTACAGAACATGTCAGTCCCTCAACACTACAGAACACGTCAGTCCCTCAACACTACAGAACACGTCAGTCCCTCAACACTACAGAACACGTCAGTCCCTCAACACTACAGAACACGTCAGTCCCTCAACACTACAGAACAGAACATGTCAGTCCCTCAACACTACAGAACATGTCAGTCCCTCAACACTACAGAACATGTCAGTCCCTCAACACTACAGAACACGTCAGTCCCTCAACACTACAGAACACGTCAGTCCCTCAACACTACAGAACATGTCAGTCCCTCAACACTACAGAACAGAACATGTCAGTCCCTCTCACTACAGAACAGAACATGTCAGTCCCTCAACACTACAGAACAGAACATGTCAGTCCCTCTCACTACAGAACAGAACATGTCAGTCCCTCAACACTACAGAACATGTCAGTCCCTCAACACTACAGAACACGTCAGTCCCTCTCACTACAGAACAGAACATGTCAGTCCCTCAACACTACAGAACACGTCAGTCCCTCAACACTACAGAACACGTCAGTCCCTCTCACTACAGAACAGAACATGTCAGTCCCTCAACACTACAGAACATGTCAGTCCCTCAACACTACAGAACATGTCAGTCCCTCAACACTACAGAACATGTCAGTCCCTCAACACTACAGAACATGTCAGTCCCTCAACACTACAGAACATGTCAGTCCCTCAACACTACAGAACACGTCAGTCCCTCAACACTACAGAACATGTCAGTCCCTCAACACTACAGAACACGTCAGTCCCTCAACACTACAGAACACGTCAGTCCCTCAACACTACAGAACATGTCAGTCCCTCAACACTACAGAACACGTCAGTCCCTCAACACTACAGAACATGTCAGTCCCTCAACACTACAGAACATGTCAGTCCCTCAACACTACAGAACACGTCAGTCCCTCAACACTACAGAACATGTCAGTCCCTCAACACTACAGAACACGTCAGTCCCTCAACACTACAGAACATGTCAGTCCCTCAACACTACAGAACACGTCAGTCCCTCAACACTACAGAACACGTCAGTCCCTCAACACTACAGAACACGTCAGTCCCTCAACACTACAGAACACGTCAGTCCCTCAACACTACAGAACAGAACATGTCAGTCCCTCAACACTACAGAACATGTCAGTCCCTCAACACTACAGAACATGTCAGTCCCTCAACACTACAGAACACGTCAGTCCCTCAACACTACAGAACACGTCAGTCCCTCAACACTACAGAACATGTCAGTCCCTCAACACTACAGAACAGAACATGTCAGTCCCTCTCACTACAGAACAGAACATGTCAGTCCCTCAACACTACAGAACAGAACATGTCAGTCCCTCTCACTACAGAACAGAACATGTCAGTCCCTCAACACTACAGAACATGTCAGTCCCTCAACACTACAGAACACGTCAGTCCCTCTCACTACAGAACAGAACACGTCAGTCCCTCTCACTACAGAACAGAACATGTCAGTCCCTCAACACTACAGAACATGTCAGTCCCTCAACACTACAGAACACGTCAGTCCCTCAACACTACAGAACATGTCAGTCCCTCAACACTACAGAACACGTCAGTCCCTCTCACTACAGAACAGAACATGTCAGTCCCTCAACACTACAGAACATGTCAGTCCCTCAACACTACAGAACACGTCAGTCCCTCAACACTACAGAACATGTCAGTCCCTCAACACTACAGAACACGTCAGTCCCTCAACACTACAGAACATGTCAGTCCCTCAACACTACAGAACACGTCAGTCCCTCTCACTACAGAACAGAACATGTCAGTCCCTCAACACTACAGAACATGTCAGTCCCTCAACACTACAGAACACGTCAGTCCCTCAACACTACAGAACACGTCAGTCCCTCAACACTACAGAACATGTCAGTCCCTCAACACTACAGAACACGTCAGGCATGTGAGTATTGTTAGTGCTGTGATAAGTGTTAACTTTAAATGACATGGGCTTCTTCCTGGAATAGGGTGCCATTTGGGACTGCCATAGAGCTACAGACCAGAAGCAGGTGTTCTGGGTAATGAATTACATTCCATTAAACCACAGTTTCATTCAGTCTCATATCAAACAGTGTATTTCCTGATGATTCAAATATCTAATCAACATATCGCTTAATGCATTCCTGATTAGATTGAATGGCATTTCACTTCCATCAAAACACTATTATGCTTGGATGGCGTATTTCTGGACATACCGCTCTGGTATCCAGTGCCGCCAACACCATATTGTTATTCACAACCCTCAAGCTGAGAGTTGGGCCTGTCTGCCAGGGCTGCTGCCGCCAGAGAGGACTGATTGTGGAATTTGGAGAGGAGGACCGGCCAGAGAGAGAAGTAGAGGAAGGGATGGAGGGATGGAGGGATAGAGGGATGGAGGGATAGAGGGATGGAGGGATGGAGGGATAGAGGGATAGAGGGATGGAGGGATGGAGGGATAGAGGGATGGAGGGATGGAGGGATAGAGGGATGGAGGGATAGAGGGATGGAGGGATGGAGGGATAGAGGGATAGAGGGATGGAGGGATAGAGGGATGGAGGGATGGAGGGATAGAGGGATGGAGGGATAGAGGGATGGAGGGATAGAGGGATGGAGGGGAAGAGAGGGGGGTTGGAAGGATGTGAGGGAAAGTGGGAGAATTGCCTAATTATCCTTCAGCTGGAACAAAACAGAACAGAGTGACATCCCCTCCCCTCCCTTCCCCTCCCCTCTCCTGGCATCTCCCTTCCGTCCTCTCCTCCCCAACTTCCCTCTCTCTCTCTCTCTCTCTCTCTCTCTCTCTCTCTGTCTCTCCCACTCTCTGTCTCTCTCTCTCTCTCTCTCTCTCTCACACTCACTCTCTCTCTGTCTTTCTCTCTCTCTGTCTCCGTCTATCTTTGTCTTTCTGTTGAAATTAGTGAGTGTTTGCTGCTAGCTGTTAGGAGGAAGGAGGGAGGAGGGAAGGATGGAGAGTGGGGGGAGGAGGAGGAAGGAGGGAGGGATGAGGGAGGATGGAAGGATAGAGAGTGAGAGGGGGAGGAGGAAGGAGGGAGGGAGGAGGGAAGGATGGAGAGTGGGGGGAGGAGGAGGAAGGAGGGAGGAGGGAGGAGGGAAGGATGGAGAGTGGGGGGAAGGAGGAGGAAGGAGGGAGGGAGGAGGGAAGGATGTAGAGTGGGGAGGAGGAGGAGGGAGGAGAGAGGAGGGAGGAGGGAAGGATGTAGAATGGGGAGGAGGAGGAGGGAGGAGAGAGGAGGGAGGAGGGATGGATGGAGAGTGGGGAGGAGGAGGAGGGAGGAGAGAGGAGGGAGAAGGGAAGGATGGAGAGTGGGTGGAGGAGGAGGGAGGAGGGAGGATGGAGGAGGGAAGGATGGAGAGTGGGGTGGAGGAGGAGGAAGGAGGGAAGGATGGAGAGTGGGGGGAGGAGGAGGAGGAAGGAGAGAGGAGGGAGGAGGGAAGGAGAGAGGAGGGAGGAGGGAAGGAGAGAGGAGGGAGGAGGGAAGGATGGAGAGTGAGGGGAGGAGGGAGGATGGAGGAGGGAAGGATGGAGAGTGAGGGGAGGAGGGAGGAGGGAGGAGGGAGGAGGGAGGAGGGAAGGAGGGAAAGAGGAGGAGGAGGAGGAGGAGGAGGAAGAGGACGTGTCCCAGCAGTTTGCCATTAAGAGGTAAGTGTTAATAATAGGGCCTGATTATTACTATAGTGAACTCACAAAGAGGACAAGATGAATTAAGATGTAAAGAGACCCAACCCGTACTAACTACAGACCTATAATCTACATATAAAGAGACCCAACCCGTACTAACTACAGACCTATAATCTACATATAAAGAGACCCAACCCGTACTAACTACAGACCTATAATCTACATGTAAAGAGACCCAACCCGTACTAACTACAGACCTATAATCTACATGTAAAGAGACCCAACCCGTACTAACTACAGACCTATAATCTACATGTAAAGAGACCCAACCCGTACTAACTACAGACCTATAATCTACATGTAAAGAGACCCAACCCGTACTAACTACAGACCTATAATCTACATGTAAAGAGACCCAACCAGTACTAACTACAGACCTATAATCTACATGTAAAGAGACCCAACCCGTACTATCTGCAGACCTATAATCTACATATAAAGAGACCCAACCCGTACTAACTACAGACCTATAATCTACATGTAAAGAGACCCAACCCGTACTAACTACAGACCTATAATCTACATGTAAAGAGACCCAACCAGTACTAACTACAGACCTATAATCTACATGTAAAGAGACCCAACCCGTACTAACTACAGACCTATAATCTACATGTAAAGAGACCCAACCCGTACTAACTACAGACCTATAATCTACATGTAAAGAGACCCAACCCGTACTAACTACAGACCTATAATCTACATGTAAAGAGACCCAACCCGTACTATCTGCAGACCTATAATCTACATATAAAGAGACCCAACCCGTACTAACTACAGACCTATAATCTACATGTAAAGAGACCCAACCCGTACTATCTGCAGACCTATAATCTACATGTAAAGAGACCCAACCCGTACTAACTACAGACCTATAATCTACATGTAAAGAGACCCAACCAGTACTAACTACAGACCTATAATCTACATGTAAAGAGACCCAACCCGTACTAACTACAGACCTATAATCTACATGTAAAGAGACCCAACCCGTACTAACTACAGACCTATAATCTACATATAAAGAGACCCAACCCGTACTAACTACAGACCTATAATCTACATGTAAAGAGACCCAACCCGTACTAACTACAGACCTATAATCTACATGTAAAGAGACCCAACCCGTACTAACTACAGACCTATAATCTACATGTAAAGAGACCCAACCAGTACTAACTACAGACCTATAATCTACATATAAAGAGACCCAACCCGTACTAACTACAGACCTATAATCTACATGTAAAGAGACCCAACCCGTACTAACTACAGACCTATAATCTACATGTAAAGAGACCCAACCCGTACTAACTACAGACCTATAATCTACATGTAAAGAGACCCAACCCGTACTAACTACAGACCTATAATCTACATGTAAAGAGACCCAACCCGTACTATCTGCAGACCTATAATCTACATGTAAAGAGACCCAACCCGTACTATGTACTATCTGCAGACCTATAATCCCACTCAGATTGTCTACAGTGTAACGAGGTTGAATATAAAATATCCTCTGAAATCCTCTTTGATCGATTTGATCTTAACCAAAACTCCTCATTGTTTTTAATGCTTCTGGTATTTTTTGCAAATGACATAATTGATCACTGTGCTATTGCCTGTGTGAGAGATGGTAAAAAAATCCTAATAAATCACCACGTGTTATTGTGAAAAGAAATTGGAAGCGGTTTGATATTCATGGTTTTATATTTATATTATATTTATATTTATACTGATATGATGTATTCTAGCATTGAATGGAATAGAATGGAATGAATACCTGATGTTGAACTCGCCTTTTCCTTACTTCCACAACACATTCCAGGATGTACTCAATAGGCCCCTTTTTAAAAAATTCAGGATTAAGGGCAGAGAGAACCCTTGGTTTACTAAGGAATTTACAAAAATCATAAAGGGAACGAATTGCTACGTGGGCTCAAGCGAGAGGGACTGGTTTGGCAGATGATTGGATGACTGTTAAACTTCTTCGAAATATGGGGTGTGGCTACGATCCGTAAATTAAAAGCAGACCACAACCTGAAATCTACTTCACATAATTTAAATAATCCATCCAAATTTGTACAAATAGTGAAAGGCCTTGAATCAGCATTTTTTTTTTTTAGATGCAGTTAGTTAGTTTATTTGAAAAGGTCAAAGGTATAATTGAGCCCCCTATGAATGTACCTGACACCCCTGTGCACTCCTTCACCAAGTTCTCCTTTTCATCCTTCTCTGTATCAGAAGTGTGTAAAGCCCTGAAAGAAATAGATGTAAAGAAATCCCCTGGCCCTGATGATCTAGACCCCCGCCTCCTACACCTAGCCGCAGACATCATTGCTCCCCCTTAACATGTATTTTTAACCCCACGCTTGATGTTAAGGAAATCCCCAAGTTATGGAAATCTGCTTTTGTACTGCCTCTCCTGAAAGGTGGAGATCCTTCGCTGCTTAACAACTATCGACCCATATCAAAATTGTCTGTACTGTCAAAGGCACTGGAGTCCTTAGTCAGTAGGCAGCTGAAGGTACTGGAGTCCTTAGTCAGTAGGCAGCTGAAGGTACTGGAGTCCTTAGTTAGTAGGCAGCTGAAGGTACTGGAGTCCTTAGTTAGTAGGCAGCTGAAGGTACTGGAGTCCTTAGTTAGTAGGCAGCTGAAGGTACTGGAGTCCTTAGTTAGTAGGCAGCTGAAGGTACTGGAGTCCTTAGTTAGTAGGCAGCTGAAGGTACTGGAGTCCTTAGTTAGTAGGCAGCTGAAGGTACTGGAGTCCTTAGTTAGTAGGCAGCTGAAGGTACTGGAGTCCTTAGGGGGGAACAGGGGAACAGAGGGGGGCCGAGGGGAACAGAGCCGAGGGGAACAGAGCCGAGGGGGACAGAGCCGAGGGGAACAGAGCCGAGGGGAACAGAGCCGAGGGGAACAGAGCCGAGGGGAACAGAGCCGAGGGGAACAGAGCCGAAGGGAACAGAGCCGAGGGGAACAGAGCTGAGGGGGACAGAGCCGAGGGGAACAGAGCCGAGGGGAACAGAGCTGAGGGGAACAGAGCTGAGGGGAACAGAGCTGAGGGGAACTGACAAATATAGGGGAGGTAATAAACAGGTGATGAGTGAGTCCAGGTGAGTCCAATATCACGGATGTGCGTGACAAGGGAAGGAAGGTGTGCGTAATAGATGGCGCCCTCATTGATTGACCAGAGCCCATACCTTGGGCCACGACCACGAGACACTCATCTCCTCTTCACTCTGTCTCCCCATTGATTGACCAGAGCCCATACCTTGGGCCACGACCACGAGACACTCATCTCCTCTTCACTCTGTCTCCCCACTGATTGACCAGAGCCCATACCTTGGGCTCCTCCGACGAGGAGGAGGAGGAGTAGTAAGGATCGGAGGACCAATGCGCAGTGTGGTACGTGTTCATGCTCTTTATTAAAACAACACTGAAACGAAACAATAAAGGCCACGTGAAATAACTAACCGAAACAGTTCCGTGTGGAACAGAAGATAAACACCCACCAAAAACAGGTGGGAAAAGGCTGCCTAAGTATGATTCTCAATCAGAGACAACTAACGACACCTGCCTCTGACTGAGAACCATACCAGACCAAACGCAAAACACAACATAGAAAACGGAACATACCAACTCACGCCCTGACCAGACAAATCAAAGGAACTAAGGTCAGAACGTGACAGAGATGTTTAAATTTAAAGCAGGCAAAAATCCTCTAAATCCTATTAATAAAAAATAAATACTTGTACTATAATGCCAGCAGGCAGCTTTGCCTCCTGCCTGCCTCCCTCCCATTCACCTTCAAATGTTGTGTG
>NC_143048.1:46375000-46385000 GCF_057628025.1 Oncorhynchus mykiss | reverse complement strand
CTGAGACCTGATAGGCTCATGCAGGTCTCGTCAGCAGCTCTGAGACCTGATTGGCTCAGGCATGTCTCTTCAGCTGCTCTGAGACTTGATAGGCTCAGGCAGGTCTGTGTCAGCTACTCTGAGACCTGATAGGCTCAGGCAGGTCTGTGTCAGCTGCTCTGGGACCTGATAGGCTCAGGCAGGTTCCATGTTAGCTACTTTGACATCTGATTGGTCCAGGCAGGTCCATGCTCTGGGAGAACACTACCAATCTCTCGAGCCCTCTGGCTGTGGTTCATTGGCCCACAGGAATGACCTTTCTGTGTGGGACTGCATTACTACATTACTGGATTACACTGACAACTTCAAATGGAGGCTAAAGAAATTTGACTCTATAAGACTGTCACCTATTTCTACAGATGCAACATTGAGAGCTTCCTGCCGGGCTGTATGACCGCCTGGTACGACAATTGCGCGGCCCACAACCCCAAGGCACTCCAGAAGGTGGTGCGGTCGGCCCAACGCATCACCGGGGGCACACTACCTGCCCTACAGGACAACTACAACACCTCATGTCACAGGAAGGCCAAGAAGATCATCAAGGACCTCAGCCACCCGAGCCACGGCCTGTCCTTCCATTACCATCTAGAAGATCATCAAGGACCTCAGCCACCTGAGCTACAGCCTGTTCACTCCATTACCATCTAGAAGATCATCAAGGACTTCAGCCACCCGAGCTACAGCCTGTTCACCCCACTACCATCTAGAAGATCATCAAGGACCTCAGCCACCCGAGCCACGGCCTGTTCACGGCCTGTGTGTGTGTGTGTGTGTGTGTGTGTGTGTGTGTGTGTGTGTGTGTGTGTGTGTGTGTGTGTGTGTGTGTGTGTGCATGATGCCGGGGACAGGACGGCCGAAGCATGGCAGCAGACATGCCTATCCTAGATGGTGATGCTCGTCTCCTTCCCTTGCCGTGACAGAGCAGTGTATAAAGCCTGGCAGGTCATGCCCGTCAGCGGGCTGTTTTACCTGGGCCGTGTGTCAATGAAAGAGGGGAAAGGTAACAGAACATTCAGGTAGAAATATACTGAATAGAGCTGACAAGGCTTCTAGCTCCAACACTGAAGTAATACTGATTCTACAGCGTCCTGCTCCAACACTGAAGAAATACTGAGCTTCTAGCTGCAACACTGAAGTAATACTGATTCTACAGCGTCTAGCTCCAACACTGAAGAAATACTGATTCTACCGCGTCTTGCTCCAACACTGAAGAAATACTGATTCTACATCGTCTAGCTCCAACACTGAAGAAATACTGATTTTACATCGTCTAGCTCCAACACTGAAGAAATACTGATTCTACAGCTTCTAGCTCCAACACTGAAGTAATACTGAGCTTCTAGCTCCAACACTGAAGTAATACTGATTCTACATCGTCTAGCTCCAACACTGAAGTAATACTGATTCTACAGCTTCTAGCGCCAACACTGAAGTAATACTGAGCGTCTTGCTCCAACACTGAAGAAATACTGATTCTACAGCTTCTAGCTCCAACACTGAAGAAATACTGAGCTTCTAGCTCCAACACTGAAGTAATACTGAGCGTCTTGCTCCAACACTGAAGTAATACTGATTCTACAGCTTCTAGCTCCAACACTGAAGAAATACTGAGCTTCTAGCTCCAACACTGAAGTAATACTGAGCGTCTTGCTCCAACACTGAAGTAATACTGATTCTACAGCTTCTAGCTCCAACACTGAAGAAATACTGAGCGTCTTGCTCCAACACTGAAGAAATACTGATTCTACAGCTTCTAGCTCCAACACTGAAGAAATACTGATTCTACAGCTTCTAGCTCCAACACTTAAGAAATACTGAGCTTCTAGCTCCAACACTGAAGTAATACTGATTCTACAGCATCCTGCTCCAACACTGAAGTAATACTGAGCGTCTTGCTCCAACACTGAAGAAATACTGATTCTACAGCTTCTAGCTCCAACACTGAAGTAATACTGATTCTACCGCGTCCTGCTCCAACACTGAAGATATACTGAGCGTCTTGCTCCAACACTGAAGAAATACTGATTCTACATCGTCTAGCTCCAACACTGAAGTAATACTGATTCTACCGCGTCCTGCTCCAACACTGAAGTAATACTGATTCTACATCGTCTAGCTCCAACACTGAAGAAATACTGAGCGTCTTGCTCCAACACTGAAGAAATACTGATTCTACAGCGTCTTGCTCCAACACTGAAGTAATACTGATTCTACCGCGTCCTGCTCCAACACTGAAGTAATACTGAGCTTCTAGCTCCAACACTGAAGTAATACTGAGCTTCTAGCTCCAACACTGAAGTAAAACTGAGCTTCTAGCTCCAACACTGAAGTAATACTGAGCTTCTAGCTCCAACACTGAAGTAATACTGAGCTTCTAGCTCCAACACTGAAGAAATACTGAGCTTCTAGCTCCAACACTGAAGTAATACTGATTCTACAGCATCCTGCTCCAACACTGAAGTAATACTGATTCTATTCCGTGTCTTTTGATATTCAGGTGGTGGACACAAATCCCCGTTCTCCTCGGCTGCTGTAGTCGCAACCTCTTGTTGACTTTTCCATTTTCTCAATCCCACAGACCAGATTCCAGTAGGTCCAAAGATCAGTCAGTCAGATTTAGACTCTATCAACTCAAACTGATACAATGACGCTGAATGATGATGCTTTCCTCACTTTGTCCGTCTGCCGTTAACTATCAGAAATAAGTTGTTTTGTCTGTCTGTGGTTAACTATCAGAAGGACGTTGTTTTGTCTGTCTGTGGTTAACAATCAGAAGGACGTTGTTTTTGTCCGTCTGTGGTTAACTATCAGAAGGACGTAAAGGGGTCATTATAATAATATTGTCCCACCTGGCTGTTTCGTATCAAAGACCCTAGAATAAATATATATTCTGGATCTGATTTGATACAGATACTAAGAGAAAAACCATATTAAAAATGGATTTCATGCTCTGTTTTATCAAAGTTTACAAACGCAGAGAATGTAGGTCTACCTACCTACCTACATACATACATAGATACGACCTCATCTTCCTTTACCTTTGAGGCAAAGACTTCATCCTCAGTAGGCTTAAAACTAGAATTCTAGAACGTTTTGCATTCCAAATGCCACCCTATTCCTTATTTAGTGCACTATTCTCGACCAGGGTGGTGCACTTTTCTAGGGTGCAATTGTGGACGCGAACAATATCAATCCTGTCGTATTTTTGAGTTGCATGTTCAGAATGGCAAATCCGTCTGCGTGTGGAGGAGGGACAGGTGCTGGAAACGCTAGAGAGACAGAGAAACCTGGACGTACATCAAATAGAGCCACACCGACGTGATGTCGTAGACACCCAGAGGGCTTGGAAAGAAAAGAGTGGGGGGGAAGAAACAACGGAATGAGAAAGAGAAAGCACAGACATGAGACGTAGTAAGAACACAAAGGAGTCTGATACTCCACCAGAACACAGCGGGAGAGACGACGGTAGAATATTGTACGTGAGGTGTCACGGCCAAGTAGTATTGCTACAGTCTACCAAGCAAGCATTGGTACAAATCTCATCCTGACCCAGCCTATACATTACACCTGTCCCTCCTCTATAGTCCTGTCTCCTTCTATAGTCCTGTTTATAGTCCTGTCTATAGTCCTGTCTCCCTCTATAGTCCTGTCTCCTCTCTACAGTCCTGTCTCCTTCTATAGTCCTGTCTCCTTCTATAGTCCTGTTTATAGTCCTGTCTATAGTCCTGTCCCCCCTCTACAGTCCTGTCTCCTTCTATAGTCCTGTTTATAGTCCTGTTTATAGTCCTGTCTCCCTCTATAGTCCTGTCTCCCTCTATAGTCCTGTCTCCTTCTATAGTCCTGTTTATAGTCCTGTCTATAGTCCTGTCTATAGTCCTGTCTCCCTCTATAGTCCTGTTTATAGTCCTGTCTCCTTCTATAGTCCTGTTTATAGTCATGTCTATAGTCCTGTCTATAGTCCTGTCTCCTTCTATAGTCCTGTTTATAGTCCTGTCTATAGTCCTGTCTATAGTCCTGTCTCCTTTTATAGTCCTGTTTATAGTCCTGTCTGTAGTCCAGTCTATAGTCCTGTCTATAGTCCTGTCTCCTTCTATAGTCCTGTTTATAGTCCTGTCTATTATAGTCCTGTCTCCTTCTATAGTCCTGTTTATAGTCCTGTTTATAGTCCTGTCTCCCTCTATTGTCCTGTTTATAGTCCTGTCTATAGTCCTGTCTATAGTCCTGTCTCCTTCTATAGTCCTGTTTATAGTCCTGTCTATAGTCCTGTCTATAGTCCTGTCTCCTTCTATAGTCCTGTTTATAGTCCTGTCTGTAGTCCTGTCTATAGTCCTGTCTCCCTCTATAGTCCCGTCTCCCTCTATAGTCCTGTCTATAGTCCTGTCTATAGTCCTGTTTATAGTCCTGTCTCCTTCTATAGTCCTGTTTATAGTCCTGTCTATAGTGCTGTCTCCCTCTATAGTCCTGTCTATAGTCCTGTCTCCCTCTATAGTCCTGTCTACAGTCCTGTCTCCTTCTATAGTCCTGTCTCCTTCTATAGTTTTGTCCCATAGTCCTGTCTATAGTCCTGTCTCCCTCTATAGTCCTGTCTCCCTCTATAGTCCTGTCTCCTTCTATAGTCCTGTATCCTTCTATAGTTTTGTCCCATAGTCCTGTCTCAATCTACAGTCCTGTCTATAGTCCTGTCTATAGTCCTGTCTCCCTCTATAGTCCTGTCTATAGTCCTGTCTATAGCCCTGTCTCCCTCTATAGTCCTGTCTCCCTCTATAGTCCTGTCTATAGTCCTGTCTCCCTCTATAGTCCTGTCTCCCTCTATAGGCCTGTCCATAGTCCTGTCTCCCTCTATAGTCCTGTCCATAGTCCTGTCTCTCTCTATAGTCCTGTCTCCCTCTATAGTCCTGTCTATAGTCCTGTCTCCCTCTATAGTCCTGTCTATAGTCCTGTCTCCCTCCATAGTTCTGTCTATAGTCCTGTCTCCCTCTATAGTCGTGTCTATAGTCCTGTCTCCCTCTATAGTCCTGTCTATAGTCCTGTCTCCCTCTATAGGCCTGTCCATAGTCCTGTCTCTCTCTATAGTCCTGTCTCCCTCTATAGTCCTGTCTATAGTCCTGTCTCCCTCTATAGTCCTGTCTCTCTCTATAGTCCTGTCTCCCTCTATAGTCCTGTCATTAGTCCTGTCTCCATCTATAGTCCTGTCTATAGTCCTGTCTCCCTCTATAGTCCTGTCTATACCCCTGTCTCTCTCTACAGTCCTGTCTCCCTCCATACTCCTGTCTCTCTCTACAGTCCTGTCTATAGTCTTTTATGAGGAATTAAAATAGGACTGATTAGACAGGAAGTCAGTAAGACGGCCGACCAATCAAAACACCACAACCCTATTAGCAGTTTCTGAAAAAAAGAGAACAACATTATTCACCAGCTAAATTGTAAGTTCTTTAATTGTGGAAAAAGCTGCCACTCTATTCAATATCACTGCTACAATTTGCCACACAGTGTTCAGTTATACCTGCTCTGTTAACTGGTCATGTGGGAGACATCAGGGTTAGAGGGAACATGAGAATTCATTAATTCACTAAGACAAGGATGTGAATGGAGAGAAGGCTGGAGATAGCTAATGGACAGGCACTTATGAGAGACACAGGGTTAGAGAGAGGGAAGGACAGAAGGGGGGAACAGGCCCTTAGAGAGACACAGGGTTAGGGAGAGGGGAAGAGAGAAGGAGGAAACTGGACCTTAAAGAGACACAGGGTTAGGGAGAGGGAAGGAGAGGAGAGGAGAGAAGGGGGGAACATGCCCTTAGAGAGACACAGGGTTAGGGAGAGGGAAGGAGAGAAGGGGGGGAACAGGCGCTTAGAGAGACACAGGGTTAGGGAGAGGGAAGGAGAGAAGGGGGAAACTGGACCTTAAAGAGACACAGGGTTAGGGAGAGGGAAGGAGAGAAGGGGGGGAACAGGCCCTTAGAGAGACACAGGGTTAGGGAGAGGGAAGGAGAGAAGGGGGGAAACAGGCCCTTAGAGAGACACAGGGTTAGGGAGAGGGAAGGAGAGAAGGGGGAAACTGGACCTTAAAGAGACACAGGGTTAGGGAGAGGGAAGGAGAGGAGAGAAGGGGAGGAACAGGCCCTTAGAGAGACACAGGGTTAGGGAGAGGGAAGGAGAGGAGAGAAGGAGAGGAACAGGCCCTTAGAGAAGGACAGGGATGGAGCGAAGGAGGGATGGATAGATAACTCAGTGCCAAGTAATTAAGAGCAGATTTGGCAGAGCAGAGCTGGATTCCCAGGCATCCCGCCTGCTTCCTAGCATCAGTTTGTTGTGTTGTTCCACGCCTATCGTCCCATGGCGTCCCTTGGTGTGTGTGTGTGTGTGTGTGTGTGTGTGTGTGTGTGTGTGTGTGTGTGTGTGTGTGTGTGTGTGTTATATCAGTGTCTCTGCCAATACAGCTTTTCATCTGGCTGTTTAAAAGAAGACGAAAGGGGAAGTAGTTCTCTCACTTAGCCCAAACGACCTCTACCCTGCTGAACGAACAGGATGTTTTATTGTGTCGTCTGCTCTGGGACAGGGACCGGCTGGGACCGTCTAGGACCACCTGAGACCGGCTGGGACTGTCTAGGACCACCTGAGACCGACTGGACCTGTCTAGGACCACCTGAGACCGGCTGGGACTGTCTAGGACCACCTGAGACTGGCTGGGACTGTCTAGGACCACCTGAGACCGACTGGACCTGTCTAGGACAACCTGAGACGGGCTGGGACTGTCTAGGACCACCTGAGACCGACTGGACCTGTCTAGGACAACCTGAGACGGGCTGGGACCGTCTAGGACCACCTGAGACCGGCTGGGACTGTCTAGGACCACCTGAGACCGACTGGACCTGTCTAGGACCACCTGAGACCGGCTGGGACCGTCTAGGACCACCTGAGACCGGCTGGGACTGTCTAGGACCACCTGAGACCGACTGGACCTGTCTAGGACCACCTGAGACCGGCTGGGACTGTCTAGGACCACCTGAGACCGACTGGACCTGTCTAGGACAACCTGAGACGGGCTGGGACTGTCTAGGACCACCTGAGACCGGCTGGGACTGTCTAGGACCACCTGAGACCGGCTGGGACTGTCTAGGACCACCTGAGACGGGCTGGGACTTATTTGGAACCGTGGGGAGCATTACAGGCTACAGTGCACACTATTCAGGGAAAAAGGGTGTAGTTTTGGCAGTTTGGGAAACTACAAGATGTGAAGTGGGATGTCATTTGGAATGTTATTCAGACAGTAATACGGAATTCTTTTTAATGTCCTTGATATCGAAAGTGTTCCAAAACACCACAACCAAAATACAATTTAAATATATTTTTTTGATATGGTAAAAAATATCAGTCTGTCTATATCATTACTACAATATATCACTGTCTATATCATTACTACAATATATCACTGTCTATATCATTACCACAATATATCACTGTCTATATCATTACCACAATATATCACTGTCTATATCATTACTACAATATATCACTGTCTATATCATTACCACAATATATCACTGTCTATATCATTACCACAATATATCACTGTCTATATCATTACTACAATATATCACTGTCTATATCATTACCACAATATATCACTGTCTATATCATTACCACAATATATCACTGTCTATATCATTACTACAATATATCACTGTCTATATCATTACTACAATATATCACTGTCTATATCATTACCACAATATATCACTGTCTATATCATTACTACAATATATCACTGTCTATATCATTACTACAATATATCACTGTCTATATCATTACCACAATATATCACTGTCTATATCATTACCACAATATATCACTGTCTATATCATTACTACAATATATCACTGTCTATATCATTACTACAATATATCACTGTCTATATCATTACCACAATATATCACTGTCTATATCATTACCACAATATATCACTGTCTATATCATTACCACAATATATCACTGTCTATATCATTACTACAATATATCACTGTCTATATCATTACTACAATATATCACTGTCTATATCATTACTACAATATATCACTGTCTATATCATTACTACAATATATCACTGTCTATATCATTACCACAATATATCACTGTCTATATCATTACCACAATATATCACTGTCTATATCATTACCACAATATATCACTGTCTATATCATTACTACAATATATCACTGTCTATATCATTACTACAATATATCACTGTCTATATCATTACTACAATATATCACTGTCTATATCATCACTACAATATATCAGTCTGTCTATATCATTACTACAATATATCACTGTCTATATCATTACTACAATATATCACTGTCTATATCATTACTACAATATATCACTGTCTATATCATTACTACAATATATCACTGTCTATATCATTACCACAATATATCACTGTCTATATCATTACCACAATATATCACTGTCTATATCATTACCACAATATATCACTGTCTATATCATTACTACAATATATCACTGTCTATATCATTACTACAATATATCACTGTCTATATCATTACTACAATATATCACTGTCTATATCATCACTACAATATATCAGTCTGTCTATATCATTACTACAATATATCATTGTAGGATTGATTGTAAATTCATGGTAGGAGGGGAGAGAGGAGGAGAGGAGAAGAGGAGATGAGGAGAGGAGGAGAGGAAAAGAGGAGATGAGAAAAGGAGAGGAGGAGAGGAGCAGAGGAGAGGAGAAGGAGGAGAGGAGAAGAGGAGATGAGGAGAGGAGAAGAGGAGATGAGAAGAGGAGAGGAGGAGAGGAGCAGAGGAGAGGAGAAGAGGAGAGGAGAAGGAGGAGAGGAGCAGAGGAGAGGAGAAGGAGGAGAGGAGCAGAGGAGAGAAGATGAGAAGAGGAGATGAGGAGAGGAGAGGAGAAGGAGGAGGGGAGCAGAGGAGAGAAGATGAGAAGAGGAGATGAGGAGAGGAGAGGAGAAGGAGGAGGGGAGCAGAGGAGAGAAGATGAGGAGATGAGGAGAGGAGAAGAGGAGATGAGGAGAGGAGCAGAGGAGAGGAGAAGAGGAGAGGAGAAGGAGGAGAGGAGAAGATGAGAGGAGGAGAGGAGAAGAGGAGATGAGAAGAGGAGAGGAGGAGAGGAGCAGAGGAGAGAAGAGGAGAGGAGAAGGAGGAGAGGAGCAGAGGAGAGGAGAAGGAGGAGAGGAGCAGAGGAGAGAAGATGAGAAGAGGAGATGAGGAGAGGAGAGGAGAAGGAGGAGGGGAGCAGAGGAGAGGAGAAGGAGGAGGGGAGCAGAGGAGAGGAGAAGGAGGAGGGGAGCAGAGGAGAGGAGAAGGAGGAGAGGAGAAGAGGACAGGAGAAGAGGAGAGGAGAAGGAGGAGAGGAGCAGAGGAGAGAAGATGAGAAGAGGAGATGAGGAGAGGAGAGGAGAAGGAGGAGGGGAGCAGAGGAGAGGAGAAGGAGGAGGGGAGCAGAGGAGAGGAGAAGAGAAGAGGAGAAGGAGGAGAGGAGCAGAGGAGAGAAGATGAGAAGAGGAGATGAGGAGAGGAGAGGAGAAGGAGGAGGGGAGCAGAGGAGAGAAGATGAGGAGATGAGGAGATGAGGAGAGGAGAGGAGAAGGAGGAGAGGAGAAGAGGAGAGGAGAATGAGGAGAGGAGAGGAGAAGGAGGAGGGGAGAAGAGGAGAGGAGAGGAGAAGAGGAGATGAGGAGAGGAGAAGAGGAGATGAGGAGAGGAGATGAGAAGAGGAGAAGAGGAGAGGAGAGGAGAAGAGGAGATGAGGATAGAAGAGAGAAGAGAAGAGAAGAGAAGAGAGGAGAGGAGAGGAGAGGAGAGGAGAAGAAGAGAGGAGATGAGGAGATGAGGAGAGGAGATGAGGAGAGGAGGGGAGAGGAGAGAAGATGAGAGGAGAGGAGAGAGAGAGAGAGAGGGAGAGGAGA
>NC_143048.1:46362500-46372500 GCF_057628025.1 Oncorhynchus mykiss | reverse complement strand
ACCCAGCCAGCCAGCCAGCCAGCCAGCCAGCCAGCCAGCCAGCCAGCCAGCCACCCACACAGCCAGCCAGCCAGCCAGCCACCCACCCAGCCAGCCAGCCAGCCAGCCAGCCAGCCAGCCAGCCATCCACCCACCCAGCCAGCCAGCCAGCCAGCCAGCCAGCCACCCAGCCAGCCAGCCAGCCAGCCAGCCAGCCAGGCAGCCAGCCACCAAGCCAGCCACCCACCCACCCAGCCAGCCAGCCACCCAGCCAGCCAGCCAGCCAGCCAGCCAGCCAGCCAGCCACCCACCCAGCCAGCCAGCCATCCAGCCAGCCAGCCAGCCAGCCAGCCAGCCATCCAGCCAGCCAGCCACCCAGCCACCCATACTGCTATACATGTAGGCCATTACAGAGGCTAATTAAAATAATCACTTCACAATCCAAGGGCATTACAATGCTGTAAACAACATATTCAGCATTAGACCATCACAATAGCAGCTCAACTCCAGGGCCTGTGTCCCAAACGGCTGTGTCCCACACTACTGCCGAACAGGGTCAACAGTAGTACACTATATAGGGGATAGGGTACCATTTGGGAGGCAGAGAACTCTTACTCTGAGACAAAGGAAGAGACTGAACATAATTCAAACTGTGGTATTACATTACGGCTAATGTATTTTCCTTTTCTCCATTACCCTGCCTTTGGTCTCCTACGGTCTGTCTCAAATTCCTTAGAAGTTGCACTACTACAAGGGCTCTGACTAGGACTTCTCAGTTTGGACGCACATTGACAATGTAAATTATAGGCACACTTACAGTACTGTAATCCACCTAAAACCCGGTACTGTAATCCACCTAAAACCCGGTACTGTAATCCACCTAAAACCCAGTACTGTAATCCACCTAAAACACAGTACTGTAATCCACCTAAAACACAGTACTGTAATCTACCTAAAACACAGTCCTGTAATTCAGCTAAAACACAGTCCTGTAATTCACCTAAAACCCGGTACTGTAATGCACCTAAAACACAGTCCTGTAATTCACCTAAAACACAGCACTGTAATCCACCTAAAACCCGGTACTGTAATCCACATAAAACCCGGTACTGTAATCCACATAAAACCCGGTACTGTAATCCACATAAAACCCGGTACTGTAATCCACATAAAACCCGGTACTGTAATCCACCTAAAATCCGGTACTGTAATCCACCTAAAACACAGTACGGTAATCCACCTAAAACACAGTACTGTAATCCACCTAAAATACAGTCCTGTAATTCACCTAAAACACAGTACTGTAATCCACCTAAAACACAGTCCTGTAATTCACCTAAAACACAGTACTGTAATCCACCTAAAACACAGTCCTGTAATTCACCTAAAACACAGTACTGTAATCCACCTAAAACACAGTCCTGTAATTCACCTAAAACGCAGTACTGTAATCCAACTAAACCCAGTCCTGTAATTCACCTAAAACACAGTACTGTAATCCACCTAAAATACAGTCCTGTAATTCACCTAAAACACAGTCCTGTAATCCACCTAAAATACAGTCCTGTAATTCACCTGAAACACAGTCCTGTAATTCACCTAAAACACAGTCCTGTAATTCACCTAAAACACAGTCCTGTAATTCACCTAAAACACAGTCCTGTAATTCACCTAAAACACAGTCCTGTAATTCACCTAAAACACAGTCCTGTAATTCACCTGAAACACAGTACTGTAATCCAACTAAACCCAGTCCTGTAATTCACCTAAAACACAGTCCTGTAATTCACCTGAAACACAGTCCTGTAATTCACCTGAAACACAGTCCTGTAATTCACCTGAAACACAGTCCTGTAATTCACCTGAAACACAGTCCTGTAATTAACCTGAAACACAGGCCTGTAATTCACCTAAAACACAGTCCTGTAATTCACCTAAAACACAGTCCTGTAATTCACCTGAAACACAGTCCTGTAATTCACCTGAAACACAGTCCTGTAATTCACCTAAAATACAGTCCTGTAATCCACCTAAAACACAGTCCTGTAATCCACATAAAACCAATAATAGAAATATCCCCATCTGTCATTATGTTGATATTATCACAACCATATGTGTGTGTGTGTGTGTGTGTGTGTATGTGTGTGTATGTATGTATGTATGCGTGTGTATGTATGTATGTGTGTGTGTGTGTGTGTGTGTGTGTATGTATGTATGTATGTGTGTGTATGTTTGTATGCATGTGTATATATGTATGTGTGTGTGTGTATGTATGTATGCGTGTCTATGTATGTATGTATGTATGTATGTATGTATGTATGTATGTATGTATGTATGTATGTATGCATGTGTATGTATGTATGTATGTATGTGTGTGTGTATGTTTGTATGTGTGTATGTATGTATGCGTGTTTGTGTGTATGTATTTGTGTGTGCGTCTGTGTCTGTGTCCCTCACCTTTCTTGTCCCCGAAGAAGAGTGTCTGCTGTGCCGGGTTTGACCACTGGAGGGAGGTCTGGTCATTGTACTCCACTCTGCAGGTCATGTTGGCCGTACCCCCCTCTGTCACCGTCACATTCTGGGTCAGGGGGAACTGGCCCGACAACCCTGGAGAGAGAAAGAGAGATGAGAGAGGAGAGATGAGAGAGAAAAGAGTCAGAGAGAGAGAGATGAGAGATGGAGAGAATAATAATTTATTATGCCCTTTTTTCTTGTAGAGAGAGAGACAGAGAGAGAGACAGAGAGAGAGAGACAGAGAGAGAGAGAGACAGAGAGAGAGAGACACAGAGAGAGAGAGAGAGAGAGAGAGAGAGAGAGAGAGAGAGAGACAGAGAGAGAGAGAGAGACAGAGAGAGAGAGAGAGACACAGAGAGAGAGAGAGAGAGAGAGAGACAGAGAGAGACAGAGAGAGAGAGAGAGAGAGAGAGAGAGACAGAGAGAGAGAGACAGAGAGAGAGAGAGAGAGAGAGACAGATTGCCTATTGCTCACCTATTGCCCACCTCTTGGCCACAGCACAGTATACTATATGATCACAGACATTGACCCTCTCTCTCTCAGCTCATTCACTGTCAAGTCACTAACACCTCTGTCTGATCACAGCCAAATGACCTTGTTCCTCAAAAGAACAGACATGGAAACAACCACACATTCACAGCCCAGTAAGCTGTACAACATCAGACATTACTGACCAGGAGCTCTATAACAAACTAAACTATTACTGACCAGGAGCTCTATAAGAAACTTCAGGCTCTCAAATTTAAAAAAGCATGCAAACCTGATGGTATCCTCAATGAGATGCTCAAACTCACTAGTGCAAACTTTTAATTGGCTATATTAAAACTGTTTAATTTGATCCTGAGTGTAGGTTATTTCCCTGACATCTGGAATCAAGGACTCATAACCCCAATCTTTAAGAACGGAGACAGATTTGACCCCAACAATTCCAGAGGCATTTGTGTGAACAGTAACCTGGGGAAGGTTTTCTGTAGTATTATAAATGTAAGAGTTATAAACTACCTTAAAATTAGCACAATGTCTTGAGTAAAAGGCAAATTGGATTTATACTAAAACATTGCACAACTGATCATATTTACACCCTACACACCCTGATAGATAAACATGTCCACCAAAATAATACCAAAATATACGCTTGCTTTATCGACTTCCAAAAAGCATTTGATTCTATTTGGCATACAGGGCTGTTATACAAAGTTATTGAAAGTGGTGTCGGGGGTTAAACATAACACTGAAGCCTCAGTCCCCTCATCCAGCTGGTCCTGGGGCTGAGTTCACTAACCTGTTCTACTAACACACTGAAGCCTCAGCCCCCTCATCCAGCTGGTCCTGGGGCTGAGTTCACTAACCTGTTCTACTAACACACTGAAGCCTCAGTCCCCTCATCCATCTGGTCCTGAGTTCACTAACCTGTTCTACTAACACACTGAAGCCTCAGTCCCCTCATCCAGCTGGTCCTGGGGCTGAGTTCACTAACCTGTTCTACTAACACACTGAAACCTCAGTCCCCTCATCCAGCTGGTCCTGGGGCTGAGTTCACAGACCTGTTCTACTAACACACTGAAGCCTCAGTCCCCTCATCCAGCTGGTCCTGGGGCTGAGTTCACTAACCTGTTCTACTAACACACTGAAGCCTCAGTCCCCTCATCCAGCTGGTCCTGGGGCTGAGTTCACAAACCTGTTCTACTAACACACTGAAGCCTCAGTCCCCTCATCCAGCTGGTCCTGGGGCTGAGTTCACAAACCTGTTCTACTAACACACTGAAGCCTCAGCCCCCTCATCCAGCTGGTCCTGGGGCTGAGTTCACTAACCTGATCTAGTAACACACTGAAGCCTCAGTCCCCTCATCCAGCTGGTCCTGTGGCTGAGTTCACTAACCTGTTCTACTAACACACTGAAGCCTCAGTCCCCTCATCCATCTGGTCCTGAGTTCACTAACCTGTTCTACTAACACACTGAAGCCTCAGTCCCCTCATCCAGCTGGTCCTGGGGCTGAGTTCACTAACCTGTTCTACTAACACACTGAAACCTCAGTCCCCTCATCCAGCTGGTCCTGTGGCTGAGTTCACTAACCTGTTCTACTAACACACTGAAGCCTCAGTCCCCTCATCCATCTGGTCCTGAGTTCACTAACCTGTTCTACTAACACACTGAAGCCTCAGTCCCCTCATCCAGCTGGTCCTGGGGCTGAGTTCACTAACCTGTTCTACTAACACACTGAAGCCTCAGTCCCCTCATCCATCTGGTCCTGAGTTCACTAACCTGTTCTACTAACACACTGAAGCCTCAGTCCCCTCATCCAGCTGGTCCTGGGGCTGAGTTCACTAACCTGTTCTACTAACACACTGAAACCTCAGTCCCCTCATCCAGCTGGTCCTGGGGCTGAGTTCACAGACCTGTTCTACTAACACACTGAAGCCTCAGTCCCCTCATCCAGCTGGTCCTGGGGCTGAGTTCACTAACCTGTTCTACTAACACACTGAAGCCTCAGTCCCCTCATCCAGCTGGTCCTGGGGCTGAGTTCACAAACCTGTTCTACTAACACACTGAAGCCTCAGTCCCCTCATCCAGCTGGTCCTGGGGCTGAGTTCACAAACCTGTTCTACTAACACACTGAAGCCTCAGCCCCCTCATCCAGCTGGTCCTGGGGCTGAGTTCACTAACCTGATCTAGTAACACACTGAAGCCTCAGTCCCCTCATCCAGCTGGTCCTGTGGCTGAGTTCACTAACCTGTTCTACTAACACACTGAAGCCTCAGTCCCCTCATCCATCTGGTCCTGAGTTCACTAACCTGTTCTACTAACACACTGAAGCCTCAGTCCCCTCATCCAGCTGGTCCTGGGGCTGAGTTCACTAACCTGTTCTACTAACACACTGAAACCTCAGTCCCCTCATCCAGCTGGTCCTGTGGCTGAGTTCACTAACCTGTTCTACTAACACACTGAAGCCTCAGTCCCCTCATCCATCTGGTCCTGAGTTCACTAACCTGTTCTACTAACACACTGAAGCCTCAGTCCCCTCATCCAGCTGGTCCTGGGGCTGAGTTCACTAACCTGTTCTACTAACACACTGAAGCCTCAGTCCCCTCATCCATCTGGTCCTGAGTTCACTAACCTGTTCTACTAACACACTGAAGCCTCAGTCCCCTCATCCAGCTGGTCCTGGGGCTGAGTTCACTAACCTGTTCTACTAACACACTGAAACCTCAGTCCCCTCATCCAGCTGGTCCTGGGGCTGAGTTCACAGACCTGTTCTACTAACACACTGAAGCCTCAGTCCCCTCATCCAGCTGGTCCTGGGGCTGAGTTCACTAACCTGTTCTACTAACACACTGAAGCCTCAGTCCCCTCATCCAGCTGGTCCTGGGGCTGAGTTCACAAACCTGTTCTACTAACACACTGAAGCCTCAGTCCCCTCATCCAGCTGGTCCTGGGGCTGAGTTCACAAACCTGTTCTACTAACACACTGAAGCCTCAGCCCCCTCATCCAGCTGGTCCTGGGGCTGAGTTCACTAACCTGATCTAGTAACACACTGAAGCCTCAGTCCCCTCATCCAGCTGGTCCTGTGGCTGAGTTCACTAACCTGTTCTACTAACACACTGAAGCCTCAGTCCCCTCATCCATCTGGTCCTGAGTTCACTAACCTGTTCTACTAACACACTGAAGCCTCAGTCCCCTCATCCAGCTGGTCCTGGGGCTGAGTTCACTAACCTGTTCTACTAACACACTGAAACCTCAGTCCCCTCATCCAGCTGGTCCTGGGGCTGAGTTCACTAACCTGTTCTACTAACACACTGAAGCCTCAGTCCCCTCATCCAGCTGGTCCTGGGGCTGAGTTCACTAACCTGTTCTACTAACACACTGAAGCCTCAGTCCCCTCATCCAGCTGGTCCTGGGGCTGAGTTCACAGACCTGTTCTACTAACACACTGAAGCCTCAGTCCCCTCATCCAGCTGGTCCTGTGGCTGAGTTCACTGACCTGTTCTACTAACACACTGAAGCCTCAGTCCCCTCATCCATCTGGTCCTGAGTTCACTAACCTGTTCTACTAACACACTGAAGCCTCAGTCCCCTCATCCAGCTGGTCCTGGGGCTGAGTTCACTAACCTGTTCTACTAACACACTGAAGCCTCAGTCCCCTCATCCAGCTGGTCCTGGGGCTGAGTTCACTAACCTGTTCTACTAACACACTGAAACCTCAGTCCCCTCATCCAGCTGGTCCTGGGGCTGAGTTCACAGACCTGTTCTACTAACACACTGAAGCCTCAGTCCCCTCATCCAGCTGGTCCTGGGGCTGAGTTCACAAACCTGTTCTACTAACACACTGAAGCCTCAGTCCCCTCATCCAGCTGGTCCTGGGGCTGAGTTCACTAACCTGTTCTACTAACACACTGAAGCCTCAGTCCCCTCATCCAGCTGGTCCTGGGGCTGAGTTCACTAACCTGTTCTACTAACACACTGAAACCTCAGTCCCCTCATCCAGCTGGTCCTGGGGCTGAGTTCACTAACCTGTTCTACTAACACACTGAAGCCTCAGTCCCCTCATCCAGCTGGTCCTGGGGCTGAGTTCACTAACCTGTTCTACTAACACACTGAAGCCTCAGTCCCCTCATCCAGCTGGTCCTGGGGCTGAGTTCACAGACCTGTTCTACTAACACACTGAAGCCTCAGTCCCCTCATCCAGCTGGTCCTGTGGCTGAGTTCACTGACCTGTTCTACTAACACACTGAAGCCTCAGTCCCCTCATCCATCTGGTCCTGAGTTCACTAACCTGTTCTACTAACACACTGATGCCTCAGTCCCCTCATCCAGCTGGTCCTGGGGCTGAGTTCACTAACCTGTTCTACTAACACACTGAAGCCTCAGTCCCCTCATCCAGCTGGTCCTGGGGCTGAGTTCACAAACCTGTTCTACTAACACACTGAAGCCTCAGTCCCCTCATCCAGCTGGTCCTGGGGCTGAGTTCACAAACCTGTTCTACTAACACACTGAAGCCTCAGCCCCCTCATCCAGCTGGTCCTGGGGCTGAGTTCACTAACCTGATCTAGTAACACACTGAAACCTCAGTCCCCTCATCCAGCTGGTCCTGTGGCTGAGTTCACTAACCTGTTCTACTAACACACTGATGCCTCAGTCCCCTCATCCAGCTGGTCCTGGGGCTGAGTTCACTAACCTGTTCTACTAACACACTGAAGCCTCAGTCCCCTCATCCAGCTGGTCCTGGGGCTGAGTTCACAAACCTGTTCTACTAACACACTGAAGCCTCAGTCCCCTCATCCAGCTGGTCCTGGGGCTGAGTTCACAAACCTGTTCTACTAACACACTGAAGCCTCAGCCCCCTCATCCAGCTGGTCCTGGGGCTGAGTTCACTAACCTGATCTAGTAACACACTGAAGCCTCAGTCCCCTCATCCAGCTGGTCCTGTGGCTGAGTTCACTAACCTGTTCTACTAACACACTGAAGCCTCAGTCCCCTCATCCATCTGGTCCTGAGTTCACTAACCTGTTCTACTAACACACTGAAGCCTCAGTCCCCTCATCCAGCTGGTCCTGGGGCTGAGTTCACTAACCTGTTCTACTAACACACTGAAACCTCAGTCCCCTCATCCAGCTGGTCCTGGGGCTGAGTTCACTAACCTGTTCTACTAACACACTGAAGCCTCAGTCCCCTCATCCAGCTGGTCCTGGGGCTGAGTTCACTAACCTGTTCTACTAACACACTGAAGCCTCAGTCCCCTCATCCAGCTGGTCCTGGGGCTGAGTTCACAGACCTGTTCTACTAACACACTGAAGCCTCAGTCCCCTCATCCAGCTGGTCCTGTGGCTGAGTTCACTGACCTGTTCTACTAACACACTGAAGCCTCAGTCCCCTCATCCATCTGGTCCTGAGTTCACTAACCTGTTCTACTAACACACTGAAGCCTCAGTCCCCTCATCCAGCTGGTCCTGGGGCTGAGTTCACAAACCTGTTCTACTAACACACTGAAGCCTCAGCCCCCTCATCCAGCTGGTCCTGGGGCTGAGTTCTCAGACCTGTTCTACTAACACACTGAAGCCTCAGGACCAGAACATCCAATCAATCAGAATAATCCAAATTAAAACACAATCAAAACAAAACTACAGTGCTTATTGGGAAACACAAAGCAAAATGCAGTGCTATCTGGCCCTAAATCAACAGTACACCGTGGCAATCTATTTGGCCATGGTTACTGATCAAAACCTTAGAAAAACCTTGACAAAGTACAGGCTCAGTGAGCACAACCTTGCCATTGGGAAGGATAGACACAGGAAAACCTGGCTCCCTGTAAAGGAAAGGAGCAGTCAGGAAGTACAGCCCTACTGAACGTGGCCCTGGTAACAAACAGCACAGTCAGGAAGTACAGCCCTACTGAACGTGGCCCTGGTAACAAACAGCACAGTCAGGAAGTACATCCCTACTGAACGTGGCCCTGGTAACGAACAGCACAGTCAGGAAGTAGAGCCCTACTGAACGTGGCCTTGGTAACAAACAGCACAGTCAGGAAGTACAGTCCTACTGAACGTGGTCTTGGTAACAAACAGCACAGTCAGGAAGTACAGTCCTACTGAACGTGGCCCTGGTAACGAACAGCACAGTCAGGAAGTACAGCCCTACTGAACGTGGCCCTGGTAATGAACAGCACAGTCAGGAAGTACAGCCCTACTGAACGTGGTCCTGGTAACGAACAGCACAGTCAGGAAGTACAGCCCTACTGAACGTGGCCCTGGTAATGAACAGCACAGTCAGGAAGTACAGCCCTACTGAACGTGGTCCTGGTAACGAACAGCACAGTCAGGAAGTAAAGCCCTACTGAACGTGGCCCTGGTAACGAACAGCACAGTCAGGAAGTACAGCTCTACTGAACGTGGCCCTGGTAACAAACAGCACAGTCAGGAAGTACAGTCAGGAAGTACAGCCCTACTGAACGTGGCCCTGGTAACAAACAGCACAGTCAGGAAGTACAGCCCTACTGAACGTGGTCCTGGTAACAAACAGCACAGTCAGGAAGTACAGCCCTACTGAACGTGGCCCTGGTAACAAACAGCACAGTCAGGAAGTACAGCCCTACTGAACGTGGCCCTGGTAACAAACAGCACAGTCAGGAAGTACAGCCCTACTGAACGTGGCCCTGGTAACGAAGAGCACAGTCAGGAAGTACAGGTCTACTGAACGTGGTCCTGGTAACGAACAGCACAGTCAGGAAGTACAGCCCTACTGAACGTGGCCCTGGTAACGAAGAGCACAGTCAGGAAGTACAGGTCTACTGAACGTGGTCCTGGTAACGAACAGCACAGTCAGGAAGTACAGCCCTACTGAACGTGGCCCTGGTAACAAACAGCACAGTCAGGAAGTACAGTCAGGAAGTACAGCCCTACTGAACGTGGCCCTGGTAACAAACAGCACAGTCAGGAAGTACAGCCCTACTGAACGTGGCCCTGGTAACAAATAGCACAGTCAGGAAGTACAGCCCTACTGAACGTGGCCC